>NC_030420.2:10794817-10867317 GCF_001660625.3 Ictalurus punctatus | reverse complement strand
GAATGCGTCATGGTCGAAAACACGCCCCTTCCTTTCGTTGCTATGGACTACAGAGTTATGTGTTTTTAGCTTTGTCGCTTAGCTGTTTGAGGCTAGCGTTGTCTACTTACCATGCAATTTACTTGTTTAGTGTGAAGTTGGGCTACCGAGACTGTGTGCATGTGTGGTGTGCTGCTCACTCTCAGTGCGGTGTGCCGTCAAGGCTCCCATCTGTGTAGCATGGTAGTTTAACGTAGCTCCGGTCGGAGCGCCAGCTGTTGCCGTCACAACTATTAAAGAAGCTATCATGACTTTTGTATGTGCCATCGTGAGTACTATGTCATCGGATCACGGTCGGTAAAGCATTTAGTTCCATTACATTTTTTTTACTTTCTTGGCCAGTCTTTAACTTCAAAATAAAATGTATTTTTGTATGAAAACCCATGCCTCTGCCTGTTCTAAGTGGAACGTATTTTCATGTCTTTATTTGGGTTGTTTTCTCCGTTTTCTTGGGGTTGTGTAGTTGCAAAACGAGCCACATTGCTACATATGTGTTTTTGATACATTTGATACATGGAAACATTTTTGATAATTCATGTTCCATACCTGTCTGTTATAGTTGTATAAATGTCATAATATTTATTCCAAAAAAAAAAACCAACAAAAAAACATATATATATAATATATTTATGCCACATGATATGGGAGGCTTGGTTGGGGGGGCTTTAGTTACAAAAGGTTGAGAGCCTCTGGAATAGAATATCCTTATTTTCATTGTACAAGAACAACGTAATTGAATTGCAACTTTCTTAATGGATGCAATTACATTCATTTACAATATGATCGTTAACAGTGATGGGATTTGGTTTATAAATATACTACTAACATAAATATTGTGTATTCCTGTATGGCAATGCAAACAATGTATAATAGCATTTTTATAATTTTAGTCCAATAATAATTGTAGTGCACTTGAATGTGCAAAGTAACAGCATTATTAAAACAATACTAAGAGATTGGGTAAGACATGAAAGTGTGAGTAAAGAATAGACACTAAGTCTGACCAGTATGCTGTTGTAGGCTACAGAGCAGCAGCATACAGTAGTGATAAGGTGATAGCACGTTACTGTGCAGTTGATCTGTGACTGGTGTTTATCAGTACAGTGAGTGTTGTGGAAAACAATCTTTCCAGCCTAAGTCAAAAAACTTCAGAGACAGAGGGTTAGATGTCAAAAAGTAAATAAACTTTATTGAAACAATAAAGTGAGACAGTCTACAGAAAGTCTAAATTATGCAAACACACAGCCCTTTATATTTATATATATATATATATATATATATATATATATATATATATATATATATATATATATATACACACCTTTCTCCACAGCGTACTCATCTTAGGTGGGGTTTTGCCTTTCATTAAAACAGACCAATCTTCTTTGCCACAATTAAATATTCATGTCTATATGTTATCTTAAATTTGTGGAGTATGTGTAGTTAGTTGTTTTTCCTGAAAATGTTTGTTTATATATAATGTTATATATATATATATATATATATATATATATCTCAATGAGCATCTGTCTGTTTCTATCTGCTTGTCCTAGCTTATATCTACCTCCCTCCCTGAGGCCCTCTCCTAACTCCTAAATTGGTATCTGGCCTCAAGGTTATTTACTTACAAAAGCGAATATCTAATGCCATTTTATTGCTGTGCAGAAAAGCGCCGGCTTATACAGAAGAACAATTATTGTACAGTAACACACAGAATTCATCTAACTCAGTACACACTTAGAATATACCTTGATCAAAAAGTGTTCTATGGATTTAGATTATGCCACTAAATATTTAATATACATATAGATTATGCTTAAGTAATACATCTAAATGTTCGTCATACATATTGATTACAGAGTATTAGCATATCCAAATGTTTAATAATACACAAATTAGGCTGAATTTAAATTGAATAGGATTGAACATAATTTTGAAAACTTTACTGGTATAAAGGTGCATATAATTAAACATCTGCTAAGTAATAAATATATAATCTTAACAAGTGGTATTTTATTTGCAAGACAGCATTAAACAATTATTGTAAATACACTGCACTGGCTATCAAATAGTTATGTGAATGGCAGTAACAGGGAGGACAGTTTGGCTTGTGTGACATACACTGTGGACAAAAGATTGTGGACACTTGACACTGGTTCTTTCCCAAACTGTTGCCACAAAGTTGGATGCATACAATAGTATAGAATGTGTTTGTATGCTGTAGCATTACAATTTCCCTTCAATGGAACTAAGGGACCCATACATGTTCCAGCATGACAATGCCCCTGTGTGCAAAGCAAAGTCCATGAAGACATGGTTTACCAAGGTTGGAGTGGAAGAACCCAAGTGGTCTGCACAAAGCCCTGACCTGAATCCTACCTAATACCTTAATTGTAATCCTGACTGCACACCCAACCTGCTCACCTGAGAGCAGTGCCGGACCTCACTAATGCACTTGTGGCTGAATGGGCAAATCCCCACAGCCACACTCCAAAATCTATTAAGATTCAGTGTTTATATGTCATATGCATATACATAGCAGTTACAATAGTGCAGTTAAAAGAAATGCAGCTACTCCAAAGTCTGTGCATATCATGAACAATAAATACACTATACAGACATTATAACAATAGGTGCAGGGGTAAGAGAGTAAGGGAGAGTGCAGACAAAACAAAAGCATACAGAAATACACATATGAATATGTATCTGTATATATTTACATTCATATGTACACTAAAATGTCCTGTGCAAATGAATACGCACACGTACTCGCTTTCTATTATTACGATCTTGCATAATAATGACCCATCAGCAAATGTTTATGTTTAACCTACTAATGAATACTTTACCCACATGGGCTAGCCGCCCCTTGTTGTCAAACTGACTTTTTATTATTATTATTATTTATTATTATTATTATTATTATTATTATTATTATTATTATTATTATTAATATTAGACTAGGCCAAAAGTTATTTGGTAATATAGAATAATTTACATTCTTGTAATCTACACGTTATTTATTCGGAACAGATTGGGAAAGATTTCTTTACACTCTCTACAATCTGGCAACTCTTCACCACAGGTGTAGCCTATACAGATTGTGCCATCTAGCGTAAATCCAGACACAGTTTACATCCAGTCAATGGGGAAAGCTACAAAAATGATGTGAATTAAAATCACAATACTTCTTCTCCTTATTATTATTATTATTATAGTATCACACCCAATATCAGGTCCGTCATTCGTTGCTATCCACAGCGTCTCAGCTGCACTCTGTACTATAGCAGCTATACGATTAGCCTGAAAACACTACTCCAGTTGAAGGTTTCTGCGTGACGTCAGCACGAGCTCCATTTATGCCATACATTTTATGGTGCTTTTTGCTTCAAACTATCGAGTCACAACGCTTCAGTTCCAGGCATTAAAAATCCCCATATAGGTAACCCAGTGGGTTACAGACTTCTCCCATAATGGCAGTTTCATTGTGTGTAACAACTGTAAGTATAGAACGAATTTTATTTTTACACATTTTAGAGATAGACTACACCCGACATTTGCTTGGTTAGGGCTGTAGATAAACAGCGTGTTTGCATATCGTGATTAACCTGTTCGCAAAATATAGTTGTAACGAGCAATACCACTGTACCTATTCGTGTGAATAAAAAAAGATGGTTCTTTCTAATTCTGTGGGTATTTTTTTTTTTTTTTTAGCAACTTCCGCGTTTGGGCTCAATCAGCTTGCTGAACATGTGCATCTGAACCGGCACAATGGAGCAACTGTGGTTTTCAATTCTGCAGTTGTTTCTACAGGATTATAGCATTTACAAACCAATTGAAAACATGCAGATTTTTTTTTTTTTTTCGCTATTTGCTAAAGGACCGTGCAATTCAAGTCAATAAAATCACATGTATTGTCTTTTTGTTATACTAGATAGAGTCGCTGCAGTTTTGTAGGTTTGGGCGCCTCCCTGCCAAAAAAACAAACAAACAAAAAAAAAAAACATTTGATTACTGCAGATTAGTTTTGATCAGATCAGTTCAAATAGAAATGCAGCGTTGAACGTTTGCAGGCTTTCTTTTCTGTATAGCTCTTGGATGTTTTGCAATGTTCTTCTCATTCTTACCTGCACACCTATATCTGGGGTTTTAAAATTGAAATTTGGCTCTGGTATCTTTCTAACTGCCATGGAAAATGAGAATCAGTTGTGTGTGACTGTATGAGAGAGTGTGTGCAATAAATGCTTCCACCATACAGCCATGCTCAGCTCTGTCATTAGTAAAGTGTGACTTTGAGTCTTAATCTGCCCTTGCCAGCTCGCATGTGTTAAGTCCTGTGATTTTTAGCCTACTATCTTGTCCATCATAGCAGGGGGGAACCATCTTGACGGGTTGTGAAAACAGATCCCGAAAGGGAAACAGAGTTCAATACAACATCAGTTGTAGGCTCTAAACCAATGGTCACCAACTCTTCCTGGAGATGTACCCTCTTGCAGGGTTCATCTCCAAATAAAATCTACCACCTGTTTTAGGTGCTCAAGAACTTTTTTAGGGCACGATTATGGTTGCATGCACGTACACGTGCATATGCATCGTCTGGTTGTCTGGTCTTTTTCCAATCTACCCAGTTTTGGTGTGCCACTGTAGCCTCAGATTCCTGTTTGTCAAGTCATATACAATGTGCAGTATACTGCGAGTACGTTTACATGGACAGCAATAATCAAATTATTGTCCTTATTCTGAAAAAGACAATGTGATTAAGGTGTTTATATGAGTTGCTTTTAGAATATTCCTTTCATGTACCCGTTTTACATGTTATAAAACATAGATCGATTAACATCACACGTCATTACGTCACCACGCCACGCCATCCGACATTCCCTCCAGAATTTCACGTATCAACATACAGTTCGTCTTCATTCTGATACCATGTACAGTTTTGGGTATTTCATTTTTAATTTTCCGAAAGCTTCAAGTGCAGTTAATTATTTGTCATGCTATACGTGCAAATAGGCAACTGCTTGAAGCCATGGACTGCGACCGAAACCGCATACTTTTCTACTATATATTAGTTGAAATACATGTATCTCGCCTACTATATAGCAGGTAAGTATACGGTTTCGAACGCAACCATGCGCTCTTGTTAGCCATCAAACGGTTGAGCACTGCCGTGTGTATATGTGTCCTGTTGCAAAATGCGGCGAAAACTCCGACACAACGTTAATAGTGTGATTAAGGTGTTTATATGTCTGTAATGCACATCGATAATGTGACTAAAATAGGAATACTCCACATGTCTTAATTCGATTTGTGTTCGAGTATGACTTTAGTCGGATTAAGGTAAAGTGCTTACAGGACATAAACAAAGAGCAACAGGGATAAGAAGCCTGCATTGAGGGAGTATGGGAAATAGTGGAGGTACACAGAGAGGCAGTAGAGCACAATTATTCCAATCACAAAAGCCATTTAACAGGACTTATGTGATTAGACTGAGATGATGGCTGAAATGCGTTGATGCTTTTCTGTTCACTACAGATATAAAGAGTGGTTATCTGAGTTACCATAGCCTTCCTGTCATCTCAGATCACTCTAGTCCATTCTCCCCTGACCTCTATTATTAACAAAGCGTTTCCGTCTTAGCACTTTGTAAATATCTGCACTAAATCATGATTCAAAGAAATTCTGTAAAGATTTTGACAAATCTACTATAATGCATTTGCTGTTTCAGTTTTAAAAAATGAATGTGGATCATGAAGTCACACTCCTTGTGAATGAAATTCATAGACTTGGCAGCAAAAGTAAGTATATCC
Source organism: Ictalurus punctatus (assembly GCF_001660625.3). NCBI lineage: Eukaryota > Metazoa > Chordata > Actinopteri > Siluriformes > Ictaluridae > Ictalurus > Ictalurus punctatus. The sequence goes on along the minus strand of NC_030420.2, from coordinate 10,861,468 downwards.
AGCTCCTTGATTATTATTAATCCTTTTTTTATCTATGTGCATGCCTCATTGTGTCAGTTGAGCAGACTTTTCCTTTTAGGGGAGCCTGCAATTTATTCAATTAGTTACTCCATCCATCCCATCCTCCATCCATCCATTTACCCCTTCCTCCCTCCAGAATACACCTAGGATGAGACCCAGTCCAACACGGCACCATGCAGGCATACATTCACTGACACCTATGGAGACACCAGTTCACCTATTGGCATGCTTTTGGGAGGTGGGAGGAAAGCGGACAACCCAGAGAAAACTCGTCGACATGGGAAAAACATGTACAGTTAGTAAACTGAGCTCAGGAGGGACCCTGGCAGGGCTCTATGGTAACATTTTTTTAGGAGCACTTGTGCTCATAATTACAAAAATTTAGAAGCACAGTCAAAAATTTAGGAGCACGGTTGAAGTTTATTATTTTTTTAAGAGATGGTAATGTTAACATGCCACAATATAACGCACAAGTAGGTATGAGAATACTTGAACTTCACAATTATGACAGAATTTAGGAACATAGTGTGAGCCATGACAAATTAATTTACCTTCTGATAAACTAAATTCATATTTTCAGTTAATGTTACAGACTGTATGCAAAAAACAACAACTGTTGACCTGTTCCACCTTGTAAACAAATACAAAAAACCTCAATGTTCAGTCTTTGAAGTCTGCTCCTCTTAAATCTATTTAAAGCTACACTATTAAACATTTTCCAGATTCTTCAAAACCAATTCTCAAACCGCTCTGCTTATATTGTGTATATACCCGAATAATCTTATATAGGACGTGATTGGGTGAGTTCATTTAACCGTCAGATGCAAAGCACTTTAGTTTAATGGTGTTCATTACTGATGCTCCGATCAGGATTTTTACAGCCGATACTGATTTCTTGTCTTCTTGATCGACCGATACCGATCCAGATACCAATCTTTTTTTGTTTAAGCTTTAATCAAGAGCTCTATCATAAACAGTTAAATGTAAGCTCATGGTCACTTTTAATTTAATTAAAATAATAGCAATGACAAATACTGTTGGTTAATTGATAAATAAACAAGCATAAAATATTAATTTTAAAATATCTGAAACAATAGAGTCCTAATTAAAAGTAGACTAATATAAAAATTATCCATATTAGGAAAAAGAAGGCTAATAGCTTTCTAAAGAAATAGCTTACTAAGATATTCAAATTGATTATAAATGCAACCCATAGTAATTAAACATTATTTCAGTTCTCATTTTGTTTATATTTTATGAATTTATTATAAAAATGTCTATTTTTTAAATTAAATGATTTATTTATAACTAAGCACATTTTCTGACTTCGCATTTCATTAGTTTTTTCGTTTGTTTGTTTATCAGTTATTCTTTTTAGATCAGTTCCCCAAGTACAGTGTTGCCATGTCTGCTGATACTGCTGTTGCTGAAACTACATGTCGGTCGTTTGTGTAACACTCGCAAAAAGACTCTTCATTTCCTCTCTATCTTTTCCAAAAAAAAATTAAATAAATCTATTTTTTTCTGTCCCTTTAAAAAAATAAAAATAAAAGGGAGAAAAGTATGAGTGAGAGAATTCAGGAGTTGTGTTACGCCTTGCTCCCATTTCATCATGGGGAGGACTGCACACTTTCTGTGTCTTGGGGAGGAGCACGCCATGGCAGCCCTCGAGAGGTCTGACTGTGTGCACTGTGAATGCCTTACAATCAGGAAGCTCCGCTTGGGGTCTTAGCTCCAGGGGATCTCGTATGGATCTGGAAGAGGAGCCGGAGATGAGCGCTGCTCTCTCTCTTGCTGAAGGTGGAGGAGGCGCTTGCGAGCTACCTCTCTCCATCGACGGCAGGTAATTTAGGGGGGCCGGCTTTGCCATCCAAGCCATGTAAGGCCACCATGGCATTGGTGGGCAAGGCCTATGCAGTAGTGGGTCTTGCTTGTGGGTCACTGCAGACAATGGCAGTGTTGCAGGCTTACCAAGCAGACCTGCTGAGTTCGCTCAATATACAGCGGCATTCAGCCAGTTCCTCTCCTGTTGTGTCAAGTTCACCCGGGCATCCACATGTGGAGCCCAGGCCAGCGCTAGTGCGAGGGAGGCACAAAAGGCGAGTACGGCAGCCCACCTCCCCCAACAGACAGCCAGGGGAACCAGGCAACCACAGTCGAGGCCTGCTACTGGGCCTGATCTGAGAATGGTCATAAAGGCCAAGCAGACAAAGGAGGAGCGGTCCTGAGGGGCCATGGAGGGACGCATCAGGGGACATGAGGTTGTTAGGGCAGTTAGCCCCCAGTACTACTGTAGGGCCTCCCCTAGCCATGGCTGTCCAAAATTTTCAGTCTTCTCTGGTCAGCGAAGTGTCACAGGACAACGAAAATCTGATGCTTTCCCTGCAATAGAATGTGGAAAGGTTAACGTCACTAAAAGACCACCTGGTATTGTGGAAACTACTGCCAAATGTGTCTCCATGGGTTCTGTCTACCATAGAAAAGGGTTACCGGGTCCAGTTCAGAGCTCGACCCCCCGGTTCAGAGTGCTTAACACAGTAGTTAGCACAGAGCAGAACCCGACATTAGCACAGGAAGTAAAATCCCTCTTGGACAAAGGGGCCATAGAACATGTACCCCGTTCCCTGAGGGTGGGAGGTTTTTACAGCCATTATTTCCTGATCTGCAAAAAAGAGAGGAGAATGTGGCTAATTTTAGATCTGCATCATCTGAACTGTACTCTTTGGACATACAGGTTCAAGATGCTGAAGCACAAACTTGTCATTCCACAGATTCAGTTTGAGGACTTGTTTGTGACGATAGATCTAAAAGGTGCATATTTACACATAGAAATATTCCCCAGTCACAGGAAGTTCCTGAGGTTTGCGTTGGAGGCAACGCATACCAATATCGGGTTCTTCCCTTCAGGCTATCTTTATCCCCTCACACCTTCCCAAAGTGCATGGATGTCATTCTGGCTCCATTGTGACTCCAGGGCATCCGTGTACTAAACTACCTGGACGACTGGTTAATTGTAGCACAATCCAGGGAACTGGTGGTTCAACATCAAGATGTTGTTCTCACCCACATGAGGAGCTTGGGGCTCAGGTTGAACCTCAGAAAAGTATGCTTTCTCCAGTGCAGTGGACAACTTTTCTAAGGGTTATAAGGATTCTACTGCAATGAGGGCATTTCTGTCCCCAAAATGTGTAGGGTCAATCCTATCAACATTGATCAAGATAAAGCTGGATCTTGGCATCCCCTCCAATCTCAATGAGAGACTGTTGGAGCTTATGGCAGCAGCAGCCAACATCATACCGTTGGGTCTATTGCACAGGAGACCGTTTCAGTGGTGGCTGAAAAGTTGGGGGTTTCGTCCAAGGGCAAAACCTCTGAGAGTAATCAGTGTCACGTGGCAATGCCTACATGTTCTGAGAATTTGGAAGTGTGCCCGGTTTCTAGAATTGCGTCACACTCTACGGGTGTCTCCTTATCGCAAGACGGTAATAACACACACCTCCCTCATGGGCTGGGGCTTAGACAGCTGTCCAGCTCACAGTCTCTGGAGCAGCCCTCATCTGGAGTGGCATATAAATTGTCCAGAAATGCGGGCCATATTTCTTGAGGAAGAAATTCTTTCTTCCTCAATTGAGAGGTCACCATGTGTTGACGGACAACACAGCAGAGGTCTCATATATCGACCACCAGGGAGGATTATGTTCGTGCCCCCTGTTCAGGCAGATGCAACTAATTCTTCTCTGGGCAGAGGGAAAGATTTGTCAGTGCAATGTACATTCTGGCAACTGGAATGTGGGGGCATACATGCGGTTGAGGCAGGTTTGGTCAAGCAGAAGTGGATGTGTTCGCCTCTGTGGAGACAACGCACTGCCCGCTGTGGTTAGCCCTCACTCCTCCCACACCATTAAGGATGGACTGCATGGTGCACATGTGGCCGAGGTCACATCTATATGCTTTTCCCCCGATTGCTCTGCTCCCACAAGTTCTAGCGAGAGTTCACCAAGACTGTCTATGTCTGCTGCTAGTAGCACCTTATTGTCCAACTCGAATATGGTTCTCAGAGACAACACCCCAGCTAGATGGCACTCCTTTGGAGATTCCCATACGCAGGGATCTACTGTCTCAAGCCAGAGGGCTGATTTATTACCCTCGGTCGGAAATATGGAAACTGTGGGTCTGGCCCCTGAGGGGCACCAGCTCATCGATTCTTATCTCACAACTGAGGTTGTAGAGACTATGTAGAATGCTAGAACGCCATCCATGACGAAATTGTATGCGCTCAAGTGGCAACTCTTTGTCTCGTGGTCTGAGGAACGTCAGCTAGACCCAGCGAACTGCGCAATGGCTACAATCCTAGAGTTCTTACAAGGATGTGTCTTTGCGGGGTTGGCTCTTCCTACAATCAGGGTCTACATGGCCGCCATTTCGGCTAGCCACGCCCCATTGATGGAGCCTCTGTGGGGCAACATCCTCTAACTTCAAGGGTTATGCATGGTGTCAGGCAGCTGAGGCACATCTGCAGACCACGCATACCTTCCTGGGACCTTTCTGTGGTCCTCGAAGGCCTGTCAGGTGCTGCATTTGTTCCCTTAGGGTCAGCTGAATCTAAAGGTAGCTCTTCTGCTGGCCTTGACATCTCTCAAGTGAGTAGGAGATCTACAAGCTCTCTGTTGCCCTTCCTGCCTTGACTTTACCCCTGGAATAGCGAAGGCTTTCCTGTATCCTAGGCCGGATTATATTCCTAAAGTGCCTACATCTGCTGCCCAGTCAGTGGTGTTGCAGGCTTTCTGCCCTCCTCCGTTCCTCATACTGGAAGAAGAGAAATTGCACCAACCGTGTACAATAAGGGCTCTCTGTACTTACATCCACTGCTCCGGCCAGTGGCGTAAGTCAGAGCAGCTGTTGGTGACAGTAGAGGTGATGCTGAGTTGAAGCAGTGCATCTTAGGTAGTGTAAGCAATCTCCATTGCTTATGATTCACGCGGTCTCGCTATGCCTCAGGGTATAAGGGCTCATTTCACTTTCGGGGTTGCCTCCTCGAAGGCTTTGTCCAAAGGGGTATCCTTACAGGATGTGTGTGCTGTGTCGGGGTGGTCTACGCTGTACACATTCATTTGATTTTACAGCCTGGATATACATTCCAGCCCAGGCTTGAGTGTCTTGCAGTGACCCTCGGGCTCGGATCTTTTTGAACAGACTGTACCCTCAGTATGACAGAGTGGGTATTCTCATTCCCACAGCGTTCAGCTAATGCAACGTGGAGTTCCCTTTGAAAGGGAACTTCTGGGTTATGCATGTAACCCTGCTCCCTAAGAAGGGAACGAGATGTTGCGTAGCTTTGTCATACTGGGGCATGCCTGTGAAATGCGCTTAATTGCCACGTCACCAGATCACAGCAGGCCTATAAATAGGCATGATGTTACACAAGCTTCAGATACCAGTCATACGCGAGTGCGCTTCCCACAGTGTTCACCTAATGCAACATTTCGTTCCATTCTCAGGGAACAGGGTTACATGCGTAACCCAGACATTTTTGGGGAGATTAAATCAAAACATGAAAACTGGGGTTGACTTTTCTAGTGATATCTGACAACAGTGATCTTAAATGAAGTGAATGCGCTGTCTTTTGAAGTTGGTGAAGGGTGAGCGGCAGCGTACTGTATGTTTACAGACTGAACGGTTGATTATGATTGGTGAGGAATTATTTAATAAAGAAATTTTAATTAAACCCACCTTGTAGCTTTAGCATTATTATTAATTTACTTGCGCCCTACGCCACTGTGACTACACGAGCATGTCACAGTCACAGGTTCAGGTCATTTTGCGCAATCAATAAAAGATGGCGGTTTGTGAGATGGGAAATTTGAGAGAAGCAGATGATATACATTGTTACTCTTATCATTAGGGATGTCACGATACCAAAAATCTCGTAGTCGGTACTGATACCATCAAAAGTACATGATACTCGATACCAAAGTTGATACTGTTACGCCACGGCCAGCAGAGGTTTGTTAGTTAAACCCCCTGTGTGACTGCGCACATCGCGCAGTATTAAAGTTGGTTTAGTTCGTCAAGTGAGGGAAGTATACGGGTATGTGATAATGTGTAGCATGCTAGCGGTCGTAGCTAGGGGACCAGCGTGAGTATAGTCCGTAGAGACCGCGCTCCCTGTGTTTGTTTATCTGTTTGTTTGTTTCTTGTTTAAAAAATAAAGACGGTGATTTACCTGCATCCGCCTCCAGTCTCGTACCGTAACAGATACCACGGTGTGGTTTAAAAAAATAAATAAATAAAATAAAAATTTCTAAATAAAATTAAAAACTCCTGGAAGACATCCTCCTCTGGCTAATACTGGCAAAAAGGGAGAGAGAGAGAGAGAGAGAGAGAGAGAGAGAGAGAGATATTTTAGTTATCAAACACTGTTGGACAATGACTAATAAAACAGTGCTAAGTGCAAAAGTGCACTCTTAAATCCACGCATGCACACACACACACACCCACCCCTTATACTCTGAATGCAAGCATTAGTTTAAATTCACTGACATGGTGTCAGGCCAAAAAGATTTATTAAAAGCATTAACATTGGAATAATTATTAGTGACATTATTCTACATTTTGATGACAGGACACAGGCTGAATGGCGATGCATGGTGGCCCATTAGGAGGTAGTTTATAACATTGCAATGTGTTAGCATCGTTAACAAGTAACTGGCTATCGCAAACATTACATGGAGCATAACTTTAGCTGGTTTCACGGCCACAATGCCAGCTGCCTCAAGCAAACATAATATAGGGCCCGTCTTTTCAGGTGCTTCGCCAAATTCCAGGTGTTTCCTCACTTTGTTTGAAATGAACGATAGCTTCGGCTGCACACCAGCAACCAATGCTACCTTTCTTCTCAACGAGCTTTCCTCTCTCTGCCTCTCAATGAGTCAGGGCGGAGCTAAACTCGTCGCCATCTTCTGTAGTTTTTCCTGTGTGCTTTCTTCTTCTTCTTTACCACTTGTGGACCGACTAATACACTTATGCGTATTTGCTGCCCCCTTCAGTTCCGGAAGAATTGCAACCTAGGCTACTGCAGGAAAACAAGTACCGTCACATTTTAAGAATGTTGGTACCGACTTGGTACTGAAGTATCCATTCTTGTGACATCCCTACTTGTCATCATAATGGCTTCTTTGCAGTATTTGCACACGTGTTTGGTTGACTGAGGTGATGAAAAGTAGTGTGAAAGTAACTGTTGCGCATTTTGGACTTCCTTTTGGACTTTGCGTTTTTTGGATATTTTTTCACAGTCGCACAAAGTACAATTCAATTGCAAATGCGAGTCAAATGGTCGCACTGTATAGCCCTGCCTGGAGATGTGAAATTATATACATACTGTAGTTGACACACAGTTGTTTTTGGAGCATTATATCTTTAACTGAGCCAAAATAAAGCCTAGTTTATTTCTAGAGGAAAAATCTTTTGTATGTCGTAGCATTGTGATGCTACTCCTATATTGAGAATCAGTCCTGTGTGTGTTCCGTCAAGAAATACCTACAGTATTTACAACCCCAATTCCAAAAAGCTGGGATGCTGTGTAAATCCCAGAGAAGACTTTAACCAGCATTTGTGGATGGCACAGTGAACTGTGTTCACAGACCATGAATTCTGAGCCCATGCAGTGATTTCCATTACAGAATCATGCCTGTTTTAATGCAGTACCACCTGAGGGCCTGAAGTTCACGGGGATGCAATATTGATTTTCGCCCTTGTCCCTTGCGCACAAGGGATTTCTCCAGAGTCTCAGAATCTTTTGATGATATTATGTACTGTAGATGATGAGATTTACATTGAGGAACATTATTCTGAAATTCTCCCACAATTTGTAGACATTTTTTCACAAATTGGTGAACCTCTGCCCATCTTTACTTCTGAGAGACTCTGCCTCTCTAAGATACTCTTTTTTATACCCAATCAGGTTACTGACCTGTTGCCAATTAACCTAATTAGTTGCAAAATGTTCCTCCAGCTGTTTCTTTTTAGTAACACTTACTTTCCCAGCTTTTTGTTGTCCTGTCCCAACTTTTTTGAGATGTGTTGCAGCCATCAAATTAAAAATTACCTTATTTTTCCCTTAAAATGGTACTTTTCCAGCATTGTGTTTTTATTTACATTTTACACAGTGTCCCAACTTTTTTGGAATTGTGGTTGTACACAACTGATATAACTTTAACTATATTTAAAATATTGATGTTTAAAATGATTGTGATGTACTATAATCTTTTTCTAACAGTAAAGCGTCTTCATATTTCTCCTGTTGTGTTGCCAGATTCTTGTATAAATTTGTACTTAATTGACAATGTATTTTGATAAGTGTTGTTAACAGTTCTGAGCATTAGCACAAACTCTACCGTCTGGTTATCTGAGGCTCTTTCTGTTCTTCCTTTCACTTGTTTTGGGTCAATTGCTGGAAACATCATAGCTGTTGTTACGTGCATGAGTGTCTTCTGATGCAAGAACTATTAGGCTTCTTTAACAGAAGTGTGCTTGCTGATATAACTGTTAAACCAAGATTATAGTAATTATCATTCCATTTAAAATAGCTGACCAGTTCTCGGTCAGAATCCACAACATACTAATACTGTTAATTCCAGAATTATCTTAGACACTATTAAGCTTTTAATCACTGAGCTCTATTTACTGCATATATTCTGTTACTAGTACTTCTGATAAACACACGGTGGATTGTTCATTGCGGTTATGATGAAAGCTTTGGTAAACGCACCTTTATATAATTCTAAAATCTAAATACAATAACTACTCCTCTTCTTTTTCAGATGCAGAAGGTAAAATCAGTGTCAAATTTGGTGTCCTGTTCAACGATGACAAGTGTGCCAACCTCTTTGAGGCACTCGTTGGAACATTTTAAGCAGCCAAGCAAAAGAAGGTCATCACGTTTCAGAGCAAGCTCTTACTGCAAGGAGTTCATGACAATGTTGATGTTATATTACTGCAGGAATGAACTAACAAACTGCCCAGTATCTTCTTTGTACAATTTTATAAATTTGGTTTTATTGAGGGGAATGAGTGCTTTTTGACCAAACATCTATCACTATAAACAAACACACTATCATATAACTAGTTATTTAAAAAATATATTTATGTCTATGATAAACCTTTAGATGTGTGACTGCAAAACAAAATATATATTGTTTTTTTTTTGTTTTTTTGTTTTTTTAAACATATCTTGTATAGAATTTAATTTACAAGGTTAGGCTCTTGGGAAACTTAAAACTTATAAATACTTATCCAATGTTGTTTTTGTAATGGTAGTTTCCAAAGACCTAGCCGAGGACTTCCCAGTGTAACACTATTACTGTGAAATTGGCTATCAGATTTATTTGTGCCAAATGTTAAGTAGATTATTTGTGTCTTTTAGGTAATCTAGACAATTATGTCAATTTTAATATTGAGAAATTTCTTTTTCAACATAGAAACTTTACCTTAGATATGTAAAGGATTTATGAGAGGTTTATAGCACAAATTTGATAAGGATTACTGTATTATTGATTATTGATGATTATTGATTATTGGTTTCATTCATAATAAACCATTCCTCTTGGTCAAATAGCATGTCTTTTGTCTTAAGAAATTGACAACAGATGTTTCAACAGAAGAAGTACAAGTATTTACTCTATTTGTATAAAGCAAACGGTTACTGGTTTTCATATGTCAATTATCAAACATTTTGAGCTGTAAATTAACTATTAAGCCATACTGTTGTTGTGTATGACTCTTAGGTATTGGGGTCTATAAAAGTTAATGTCAGGTGTCCTTTCTCATGGTAGCTCCACTGTATTACTGTAATATCCCAGTAATGTCCAGATCTGTCAAATCAATTGATAAGTGAGATAACATATGTAATTCATAAACACCAAGGCTGTAAACAAGCAATCTATTTGGTATAACAGGGAATTAACATTATATATCAACATAATAATATAGTGTGATTGCTAAATTAAAGTCACTCATGTAATTTATTTTATGATCTAAGCAAAAAATTATTTAAATGGGCAGATTATCTTAGGTGGTCAGGAGTTATATCTATGGTTGGACAATTTTAATAATTAGCATGGAAATGTTATATTGTACGCCTATCAGCCATAACATTATAACCACCTGCCTAATATTGTGTAGGTCCCCCTTGTGCCACCAAAACAGCTCGGACTCATCAAGGCCGACTCAGACTCCATAAGACCTCTGAAGGTATGCTGTGATATCTGGCACCAAGACGTAGCAGCAGATCCTTTGAGTCCTGTTAGTTGCTAGGTGAGGCCTCCATGGATCAGAGGTGTTTGTCTGGCACATCCACACAAATGAATCAGATTGAGATCTGGGGAATTTGGAGGCCAAGTCAACACCTTGAACTCTTTGTCATGTTCCTCAAACCATTGCTGAACAATTTTTGCAGTGTGTTAGGGAGCATCAACCTGCTGTGATTAGGGAGTAATGTTGCTATGAAGCAGTGTACTTGGTCTGAAACAATGTTTAGATGGGTGGTATGTGTCAAAAATATCCCATGGATGTTATGACCCAATGTTTCCCAGCAGAACATTGCCTACAGCATCACACTGCCTCTGCTGACTTGCCTTCTTCCCATAGTGTGTCCTGGTGCCATCTCTTCGCCAGGTAAGCAACACACCTGTCCGGCAAACTGTAGAGAAAACTGTAATTCATTAGACCAGGCCACCTTCTTCCATTGCTCCATGGTCCAGTTCTGATGCTCACATGAACATTTGTAGGTGCTTTCGACTATGGACATGGGTCAGCATGGGCACTCTGGCTGGTCTGTAGCTACGCAGCCCCATATGTTGCAAGCTGACACTTTTCCGTCATAGCTAGCATGAACTTTTTCAGCATCTTGCAACAGTAGCTCTTTTGTGGGATCCGAACAGACGGGCTAGCCTTCACTCCCCATGTACATCAATGAACCTTGGGTGTCCATGACCCAGGTTGTGCTTTCTTGGACCACTTTTGGTAAGTACTAACTGCTGCATACCAGGAACACCCCACAAGACCTGCTGTTTTGGAGATGCTCTGATCCAGTTGTCAAGCCATCACAATTTCACGCCATGTCAAAGTTGTTCAGATCCATATGCTTGCCCATTTTACCCACTTCCAACACATCAACTTTGAGAACTGACTCTTCACTTGCTGCCCATATATATACTCAGCAAAAAAAGAAACATCCTCTCACATTCAACTGCTTTTATTTCCAGAAAATTTCTTAACATGTGTGTCGTGGAAATTAAACAACACTCACAGACTTGTCCTCTGAAGATAAAAAGGTTTATTACAGAAAGATGGTTAATACAGGATAGAATAAAGCAGGATAGAATAATGAGAGCGCTCTGAAGCGCTTGTGTTGAACCACTACTATATATGAAACGCAGAGAATGACACACTTCTGTGTACAGATAAGAAGCGGTTTGAGGCAGTTCAAACAGGCTATGTTTTATGGTCTTAGAAGATGTGCAGACAAACCTTGAACAGAAGAACATATTTGTGTGTCTGTATAGCAGATAAACATTCTGTACTGATCTAAGTGACATGACATGGCCTTCTTAGGCGTTATCCTCTGATGAGAATGAAACAGAACAAGAACAAAACTATTACAAAGTAAAAATGAATAATTTCCCTCACATGTGTAAATATTTGTATTACCATAACAATATTCAATAATTGAGACATAAACTGAACAAGTTTCACAGACATTTGATGAACAGAAATGGAATAATGAGTCCCTGAACAATGGGGGGTCAATATCAAAAGCAACAGTCAGTATCTGGTGTGGCTACCAGCTGCTTTAAGTACTACAGTGCATCTCATCCTCATGGACTGCACCAGATTTGTCAGTTCTTGCTGTGAGACGTTACCCCACTGTTCCACCACATTTGCAAGTTCTCGATCACGTCTGGGGGACACACATGGTTACAAGTAATTTTCCCCTGCAAGAACAATCAGCTGTCCTTCCTGTCTACCTGTAGCACTGTCTTAGGTATCTTACATTACAGACATTGCTGTTTATTGCTCTGGCCACATCTGCAGTACTCATGCTTCCCTGCAGCAGGCCTATGGCATGTTCACGCAGGTGAGCAGGCACCCTAGGCATCTTTCTTCTGGTGTTTCTCAGAGTCAGTAGCAAGGTCTCTTTAGTATCCTAAGATATTGTAACTGTGACCTTAATTGCCTACCACCTGTAAACTTTTAGTGTCAAAATGACTGTTCCACAGGTGCATGTACAATAATCGTTTGTGGTTCCTTACACAAGCATGAAAAACAAAAACATCTAAACCCATTCCAATAAAGATCTGTAAAGCTTATTTGGATTTTACTAAATGATATTAAAATACAGTGTCCTGAAAAAGGGACGTTTGTTTTTTTTGCTGAGTACTGCATATATATCATACCCCTTGACAGGTGCCAGGATAATCCTGTATTTCAAGATAATGCCTGTAACAAGATAATCGTTAAATAATGTAATCAATAATCACTTCACTTGTCAGCGGTGTTAATGTTGTGGCTGATCAGTGTATATTGCCATTGGCATTCATAGCATAATTGTAAAGATTAAACTACACCCACTTGAATAACTTGTGTACAATTTCTTTAGAGGAACAAAGTAACCAAATGGTGGGCAGAGATGTATTAACAAAAAACAGTCCAAAGTGGCCAAAACCTTCTAAAACTACCAAGGTCCAGACCTGATAACTAGTTATTTCTACAAACACAGATTTTGACATTTATAAAAATGTATAAACATTTCAATTCAATTCAATTTTATTTGTATAGCGCTTTTTACAATAGACATTGTCTCAAAGCAGCTTTACAGAAATATCAACACGGTATACAGATATTAAAGGTGTGAATTTATCCCAACTGAGCAAGCCACTGAGTGGCGACGGTGGCAAGGAAAAACTCCCTAAGATGTTTTAAGAGGAAGAAACCTTGAGAGGAACCCGACTCAGAAGGGAACCCATCCTCGTCTGGGTAACAACAGATATTGTGAAAAAGTTCATTATGGATTTATATGAAGTCTGTATGGCGTTAAGAGCAGCCGTAGTCCCAGCAGTCTGGAATTTCAATTTCAAATGTCTAAATGTCTAAACCTTAATTAATAATCCATTGAAATAGATGTTTCCCCCTGTCTTGACGTGTGATGCATCTGCCCTGTCCTTTGACATAATGGTAATAAAGGAGTGAAACGATCTTGTTGTATACTCTAATCAGTGTGTACAGCACAGGTGCAAGATCTCGCTCTTGTTTTGAGGTCCTGTTCATTTTCTCACATGGCCAAAAACAACACAACTTTCTCCTTGTCTTACGTATGTGACTTTTATTTTGACAGACAATATTTACCAGGAAGTAAGCTTAGCTAAAGTGGGTATTGTTGCTGTTTCACGAACGTGTACTCTCAGACTGTTCACATAAATCAGAGTAGACCAAAGATTGTTAATATTTTCTGTAAAGCACTGTCAGTAAACGTTAGACAAGTGTAACAACGTAGTAGGAAGCAGACGGTGAGAACAGAAACGAGTCTCAGCTGTGACATGGATTTTCAGGTATAGTAAATCAGGTCGTAGTGTGTTTTGAAAGTTAAGGTTGTCTAGCTAGTGGACACTATTTCGTATGCTTGACCTTTCCCCGCTAATTAAACAGTAAAATAATTACACTTGCCTTTATTAAACAAACTGGTATTGCTGTTAATTATTTAATCAAACTGCATTTAGTTTGATACCTATATTGTACATCGTTAGAGCTTGTTTGCAGTCCAATATTTCCATAATAACTACTGAAAGGCGGAAAATACCGAAATAGTCTACTCATGGTTTTCTCCTGTGTTGCTACATCCTCCTGAGTAGCTATAGTTAACGCTAGGATATGGGGTAATTTCAGATATATTGATAAATTGTTATTCTTGTTCTTCCATATTGTCTTAAGATTGCTTGCCGTTAAGGAAAAAACAAGTGCTCCAATACTTTTCTGAAATCCTCAAGGTGTTGAATATTTGCATGGGAAGGACAGTTCAGTTCTGAACAAGCATGGCGTATTATTTTTTGAAGAATAACTAAAAATTTTAATGACATGTTTGGTAATTTGGGTTGCATTTTTCATCCTCAATGACATTTATTTATTGCATACTTATTCATGGCATCACTAAACCAATTTTCAACAACAGGACCTGTTCTCCAGATAATCATCAACATATTCTAATACTGTATGAACACAACAAAACGAGTGAAATTGACTGCATATTAAAATATTGGCCTGAGTAAGATAAAATAACACTATATTAATCCCAGGTGGGGCATTCCAGTGTTACAGCAGCAGGCAAAAGGAAATAGAGAATATAAGACAAAAGACAATATAGCAGCAGAAGAGTACTTAAACAAATTCAAAATAAACCACAAAGCAAATATACAAAAAAAAAAAAACCTTGAGAGTATATGCTCTGAAAAATAGATTATGTGCTAAATTGGACAGAATATAACTAGATACACTTGTATGCAGGTTATAACAGTGTGCAAAAATGTCATTGTGCAGCATTGGACTGAGCAAAATTCTTATAGTATGATGTTTATCCTCCAAGAAGTATTGCAGAAAAATCAAAGTTCCTACTCAGGTGGAGAAGTTATGTGCAGAGTTGTACAGTCTGATGGCTGCAGGTAGAAAGAACCTGTGAAAGCGCTCCTTTCTGCACAGAGGTAAGAGTAATATCATGCAAAGTGTGCTCCTTTGTGCCATGAATGTTGGATGGAGTGGGTGTGAGTGATGACAATGAGCTTGGACAGCATCCTCCTCTTTCACCACAATCTCCACTGTGTCCAGTCTGGAACCCATAACTGATCCAGCTCTCTTAATGACTTTTTGTTAAAGCATCATGAAACACTAAGCTAAATTTTCTGATATTTTAACAGAGGTGTTTGTATCGCACATTATAAAAGACAATCTTAGCATCTGTTAATTTTAATTGTAGGAGAACGCTGGTTAATTTTGAGCTTTTTTCCGCTATTTTCGTCTTCCTGGTTTAAAATCTCGTCCTATCACACGTCACAGGCAGTGACCTGGCAATGTACTATAGTACTTCAATCATATGTTGGTGTCTCATAATTATTCATGAGCCTGTGTGTTCTTATCCTATGAGAAGATTCTGTATCTTAATTATTCATGACAGCACGTGGTGCTTTCCTACAGATGTAGTAGATGACGTGTTCACATGGGTCGCAAGAGTTTGTTTCAGTGGTGTAAGAGGTCGAGTGGGTTTATTCGGGAGAGATATGAGGATTGGAGAAAGGTGGATTTCGGACTTGCTCATGAAAGCAGTTTGCATTAGATCTAGACAATGATGCAGTACTCAGTCCTGAGGACTTTTCTATCCCTTCAAATGAGGTATGTGTCTAATTTTAACCATGACTTTTTTACTTGCCTTTTGAGATAATTAAACCGCTTAAAGCTCCGCAGGCCGTCGCATGCAAAACTATACAACGAGAGTCCGTGTTGAAGGGAAGAGCCTTCTCTTTTTATTCGTGAAAAGCTCGAGCCTATTAGCTATCTACCATTCGACATTTCTCTTATCCGCACTGCCTCCAGCTTGAGGAAAACTATATAATAAAATATAAAAACTGTACATGAAATATATAATATAATATTAAAGCTCCACTGGCCATCTCGTGTAATATTATACAACGAGAGTCTGTGTTGAAGGGAAGAATCTTCGCCTTTTTTTTCGTGAAATGCTCGAGGCTGTTAGCTAACTACCATTCCAACATTTCTCTCATCCGTGCTGCCTCCGGTTTTGTTATGTTTTCCTCCATAGTCACGCCAGGGGCTAATGATTCAAATATACAGGGCTTAGGACCTGCAATGCTATCTATTGTGTCTCCATTTAGCCCTGGGGATTCAGGAGGAGAGAAGTCCTCTTCCTCATCTGCAAACTTTTTCACTATCCATTTTTTTTTTTTTTTTTTTTTTTTTTGAGTGTTGTGAAGGCTCGCCCCCCATCTTCCTCTCCTGCCTTTCCCTGCCACGCCCCCTCTTTGCACAGCCACCCACGCCCATTTAAGTTGCATTTTTCAAAAACATTGAGAGGTAGACTTGAGCTGAAAAGAGGGAGGTTTCATGACCCTTTAAGTCTGTTGGTATCCTGTGTAGTGATGCTATGGCCCCAGCACTCAGGATATTTCTTGCAGTAGCAGAATAACAGGATTTTCAAAAGTATAGTCATGTGGGGAAAAAAACAAAAAGTATACCCCATGGAAATTGTTGGCTTTTTTGACATATTTGGACAAGCAAACATTTGATCATCTTTGAAACAGTGCCTATTAATGAAGTTGATATACTTGAACAAAACCACACAGAATAGCTTTTTCAATAATTTATTTAACAGAAATATCAATGGATGTGTGATTCTTCTGTGGAAAAAGTAAGTACACCCTTGGCCTCAGAAGCTAGTATTGTCCCCTTTAGCAGAAATAACTTCTTGTAGGTTTTTTGCATAATTATCCACCAGTCTCTGACATTGGCTTGTTGGTATTTTTGACCACTCTTCCATACAATATTCTTTCAGTTGCAAGATGTTTGAGAGTTTTCTTGCATGCACATCATTAACCTGTTGAAAGGTCCACTTTCGGTTCAACTTCAACTTTTGGAAAGATGGCCTCATATTATCTTCAAGCACTCTTTGATATCGTGCAGAATTCATAATTGAATCAGTGAATGCAAACTGTTCAGTCCCTGATGCAGTGAAGGAACCCCAAACCATAACACATCCAGCACCATGCTTCACAGTTGGTATGAGGTGCTTCTCCTGAAAAGTTGTCTTTGGTCAGCGCCAAACATGTCTGCTGTTACTCTGGCCAAACAACTCTATCTTTGAATTGGCTGCCCAGAGCACATTATTCCCAAAGGCCTGGTCTTTGCCTATATGCTCATTGGCAAACTGTAGTCTTCCTCTAATGTTATTTTTAGACAGCAAAGGCTTTTTCCTGGCATGCTTGTCATGCAGGTCAAATTTGTGCAATCTCTTTCTGATTGCAGAATCATGCACTTTGACACCAACAGTTGTTGACTTATTAGCAGATCCTGTGATGAAATTTGGGGGTTCTTGGAGAATTATTTTTGCATCAGATGGTCTGCTTTTGGGCTGAATTTTCTGGGACGGCCAGTCCTGGACAAATGGGCAGTCATTTGAAATCTGCACCACTTGTAGATGATTTTGCTTACAGTGGAATGATGTATTTCAAATAATTTGGAGATCTTTTTTCAATCCCTTACCAGACTCCTAGGCATCCACAACCTTTTTTCTGAAGGTCTTATAGAGCTCTTTAGACCTTGGCATGATGACACCACACACCTCAATAGCAAAGGGAACACCAGACACTAGATATGAGAGGGGTATAAATAAGACAGGTTCCACCTGCACTTCCTAAGCAGGTTCTAATCACTGGAACCCAGTCTTGAACACCTGATTCTAATTTTATGGATTTAAAGGTGTGATAAATGTAGGGGTGTACTTAATTTTTCCATGTGACTGATTTGTTTTTTCTTAATTTAAATTGTGAAAATTACTGCAAAATGTAAATTTTATGTAACATTTGATAGCATGTATCAACTTTATTAATAGGTACTGTTTCAAAGAGGATCAAATGTTTGCTTGTCCAAATATGTCAAAAAAAACCAAAATTTCCATGGGGTGTACTTATTTTTTCACATGACTGTAAATGTTAACCTCTAAAATGATATGAACTAGAGGTTGACTGATACCTGATTGTTGGAACTATCTGTTATGGGCAAAAATCCACAATGGCTGAGACGGGTCCATTGTCATTATACAGTACGAGAACGGCCTCTAGAGGCGAAATTACAACTCACTGATACAGTTTTGTTGTGTTATTTGAATTGGTTTTTAATTATTTTTTTTATTTTGTATGTCCCTATTTTTATTTATTTGGAGTGTTATGTTTTCATTCAGTATCAAATTTAAAAACAATCGATTGATTAATCGGTTATAGGCTGCCCAACTTAGCTGTTGGTATCAGTAAAATCCACTATCAGTTGACCTCAAATATGAACACAATACACTAAGTAAAACTGTCTGCATATTAAGTAGTAGGCATACGTAGTGTTCTATATTTCCCAGTCTAACATATTCCCCTGTTTATAAAGATGGTTCATAAAAACACCATTTAATGAACATCAAATCCACCAAAGCATCATTTAACCGTAGTTGTGGGGTGTTTCTTGCATCCATTCATGCATCTGTTATATCCCTTTACTTTTCCTCTCCACTTATTGTCTTTTAAGACTCCACATTAACCTGAGCCATGCTGTCCCAATTTACCAAATCATTGGCGTATGTGCCTTGGAAATGATTCAGTTCTAAACATTTGTACATGATTTGAACTAATTTTATGTTTATTTATTTACTGTAGTACATCTTATGTATATATTCATAATAACTATGTGCATTAGTCATGACACAATTATAACCTTCCTGTTTCATATGGCCCACAGCCCCTTATATGATGTCACATTAATTAAGGTCTGTTATTTTATATATGTTGTTTAACTGTCCAAATTGATCTGAATTCACCCTATAATAAGTTTGTACACTGCAAATATTTGCACTGCTTACAGCTTGCAGAAAATATCAAAATAAATAATTACTGCTTATGCTCAGGGCTAGCTGGTATAAATGGGCAAACAGGCGGGAGCCCTCCCTCTCTTTCAAGGAAAAATGCACTTTAAAAAAATATAAGGCTCAGTTTTTGGTATCTACATCGTATTATTTGCTGCTAAAAATGGCTTTAAGTGAATTATTTCTGACTTTTCTGTAACCAAGAACAATAGCACCACCAACAGACGTAAGAAAAGATTCACAGAATGGTATGACGTTGGGTTGATTTCTAGCCCCGAATGTAGATTCACACAGTCGTGTCAAGTAATTACATTTGATGAAACACCTCCTAGATTCTGTGCGCATTAGGCCTAAATGATTTAACCCTTGTGTGCTGTTTGCTGCTTAGCAATGGATGTACTTTTCACAGGTCATAATAACCAATGCCATCTACTTAGATTTTATACCAGAACTATTATAAATTTTATTGAAATTTTATAATTGAAACGTATGAACAAAACCAACCAGATTGCCATATATTGTGCAATCAGCCATGTCTAAGCTGTTTCTTATAGTGCTGCTGAAGATTTGTGTAGTACTTCTTCTGGGTTGGATTGGAACTGAGGAAGTGGGAGACGGGATGAGGACAATTCGAAAGGACTCTCTATTTTTGCTGTTCAGCGCATTACATGCACACACACGGCTCTGTGCTGGCACTCTCTCTCTCTCGATATGCTCGTCTCTTCCCGCTTTGTCCTTGTCACCCTTCACTGAAACACAGTTCTGACCCCCAACACGGTTCTAACCCTCACTAGTAAGATTTCTCGCAGGTGTGTAATCCTTAGCACTCACCTTCTCCAGCTCTGATCTCCATTCACAAACTGGCACTCGACCATGGATTAAAAAAAGGTTAAATTTTTTATGAGCTCTGCATCATCTTACAAGTGTGGAAATTAGCACATGTCTCTATCTCAGTTCTTTTGTTACTTTTAACAATTTGAGACATCTCTAAAGCCCTCCCAAATACTCACCCATTTAAGAGTACTTTTAAAGATATATAATCTTTGTGCCTTGCTCCCATTCTAAGAATTCCCTGGCAACTTGTATAACTGAATTGCCATATTTTTTCCCCTGTGTGTTACAAGGTAATGACCAGCCCTGAGGAAATTGCTAAACTCTACCGGGAGCAGAGTCACTTCCCGTCCCTAAGCCGTGCTGACGTGGGACTGGTGATCACGTCTCGGTATGGAGGAAAGTACAACAATATCTCCACAGGTGGGCCCACCATGCTCTGCTGTAACATAACACATTCAGTTTACTGCGGCCTTTAAGTTATACAGTCTATAGAATAGTTTATGAACTTCATACAAGAGGGACAAGACAACGCTACTTTATTCTTGAACAGTGGCTTAATCCAGTTACTTTGTACACTGCACATGCACCTCACTCAGGTCGTTAAGTAAGGTAGGAGTACCCAAACTAGGGGTTGCTTGATTAACGAATATTGTTGCAAGAGAATCTCACAATCTCATTTTGTTTCATTTATTTATTTTACAAATTATTATTAAAAGTATCAAAGACCAATTTGTGTGCTAATATCTTTTAATGTTACTAGGAGGCATATTCAAACAAGCCACATTTAAATGAGTAGGGTACAGGCTATTTAGTCTTTTTCACTGTCTTGACAGCTGTACTAGTGTATGAATTCTGCAGTAAAAGTCTACCCCTGTCTATCTAAGGCCATTAAACATATTAGCTCAAATTGCTTACTTATGTACTATTCTAGAATATTATTGAGTACTAACGCTAACTGGTATTCCTATTACAGTTAGTGTTTGAATGAAATAATTAAAAAAAAATACTCCTGTAGCTATCAAACCTACCAAACGGTATCTTTTGTAACGTGTCTTCTAGTGAATGTCGCTTTTAAATCTTTTGGACGTACATGGTCGTATCACACCATCCCATTGTGGGTTATTTTCCTATAACACAACCTTTTCCACTAGACTGGTATATCAAGAATATTCCTTTGGTTTTTAGTCACAGTGTTCAATGTATGTATGTATGATACTAACATAAAGACATGTTCAAATGTTAATTTAGGATATAACTCTAGAATCAAAAAAAATGTAGGCTGGGCTTGGTGTCACAAGTTTCATACTATCCATTTGGGGCCATTTGCCCAAAAAGGAACTCCTAAAGTAAAACATGACAGGACATGTTATAGAAAAATCACCAGCAACAGGGTGGTGTTATATGTCACTACCCTGAAGTTCTTTATTTTCCACTAACTACATGCCCTGAGCTGTTCTATTCCTCTCATACCAAAGCAATTGATAAAAATCAAACAAACACAAAAGAAGCTATAAACACATAGCAAAAACACTAAGGCAAGGAATAAACATGACAAGGACCAGAACAGAACCAACGGCAAAGTGAGACAATTAAAGCAAGACAAAAGTGCAGTGCAAACGGTGGCACTATATATACATGTATATTTTATATATGTGTATATATTAGTGCTCGTTAGAATCAGGTGCAGGTGGTCATGTGACCATGATGTAGTGCAGAGTAGCCTCTAGGATATCCATGACAGACATGTCATACTTTCAACAGTTTATATTTACATTTAATGTTTTCGAACCTCTATGCATCAAGTTAGTTTGTGGTATCAGTTACTGATTTAGGTTTTAAAGTTTTAAACAGTAGTTCTCTCAACAACTTCTCTTTTTTCTCTCTCTTGAGTAAGATGTGAAAACAAATGCAGCTTGTCATATTATAATACCAAGAAAACAGAAAGAAGAAAAAAATGATCTGTCCTACTTACCGTTAAAAAGCACTGACACTCAGGACTCCTTCCATAAATGTTAAACAAACATCTCTTTACCAAAAGCTTCACCATATTAAAGATTATACAATTTGCTTTAATAAAGCACAGCATTGTTAGGCATTGATTATGCAGAGCATACATCCCTGTGAATGTGCTGTTACTGTAGAATCAATAACCTTTTAGGATAGCACATTAATATAAACCTGCTGTTCCATAAACTGATGAAAATATTGAGGGATTTGTATTATTCAAGTGTATGTTGTATATTTTGAATATTGTTGTGTGTAGTGAATCAAATAGTTATTAGTTAGGGGTAATATTACTATTGGCATGATGCTGTAAGAGTTAATTGTAATCCACGCTCTTTTTATTTTTTAAAGAGTGGACTCAGCGGGATCTGGAGAGGAATGAGATCGTTAAATTTTGCAGGCAATACATCGTGTTTCATGACGACAAATTGATAGTCTACTCCGGGCCCTCTGGTAACTGCACAGAGATCAAGGGAGAGTAGGTTTTCAAAGTTTACTAACTTTCTTGCCACCATATAAACATTTCATGCATTGCATTTTACTAAACAGTTTCACATGATCTTTGCATTATGCTTGTGTCCAGGCTGCTCAGCCAGGACTCTCCTTCTGGAGACATGAAGGCTGTAGTGAGGGAGTGTTCCATTAAAGGAGAAGAGAAACAGTTTCTTGAGGTGAGCCACCATTAATATATCAATGGTTTTGCAGCTGAAAGACTTGCATACAGCAAACTCAACTGTGAAGTGTATAGTCTGCAGTGTGTGGCAGACATTTCTGATGCTTTGCTTCTGTTTACAGTTGCAATCAATTATTCAACCCCCAAATTCAACTGAAAATTCAACTTATAATTTCTTCTTCAGTCTCAAAATTATTCAATCGACAATTGAATTTGGGGAAACCACTTGAAGCATTCATTGTGTTGAACTATTTCAATTGCTTTTGTTTGATTTGTTCATTGCAAACAGCTTAATTTCTGTAAATTTTGACAATAAACCTGATTTGCAATGGGGGTTGAATAATGTTGATTGCAACTATAGATGTTTGAATTCTATTTGCCTAAAGTCTTTATTTAGTGCTTTGTGTGTTGTCTTAACTTTTTTTTATTTATTTATTTTTTACATACACTGGGTGATTTCAGATCTGGCATAAGAACAGCAAGATAAAAAGTCTCAACTTGACTGCACTGAAAAAGCATGGAAAGGTGTATGAGGATGGTAAGAGTGCTAGAGTTTTGCTAATTTTGTCTGAGTTTATGATTAATTATGTCCTATTTCATGAAATTCTAATGTCACCCCTTTGTGAGCCCCCAAAAATGTTTTACCCAATATTTTTAAAGAATACTTTATTAAATATTTAAAATAATACTTTAAACTAAAAGTAATTTTCACTAGGGATGCACCAAAATGAAAATTCTTATATATAATGAAAAACTTGGCCGAAGGCCGAGTACCGAACGCGTTTTTTTCAACAAAAACTACAATTTCAAAATATTTATTTAACACTGAAGATTTTTTTTTCATTCCAGCAGGCATAGGCTACCAACAAGGCACAATATAACTTTAAATAAATAAATTTGTAAAATAAAAATATTTGTATGTGGTCATCTTTGAGCCCCCCCTTGAATAGCCGATGTTAGGTCTATAACTGATTGAAATAATGTAACACTCTGCAGCCTACAGCTAAAAAGTGCATTGACAAGAGTGCAAAAAATGGTTATATTCGGTTATATACGGCTGATTATATTGGGGATATATACCGCTCGCGTCCCTGTACACCTCGCAGAGTATTTTTTTTATATATATGTATGTATATATAGTATAGTTAGATACATTGTTAATGTTATGTTCCTTGATAGATTTAGTTAGTTTAAACTATAGATCAGTTCATTTAGTCCCTGCTGGTTTTTCCGCACCCAGTCCATAGTACTAGTTCATGTTTCTTGTTTTGTGTTTTGACCCTGTTTTCTGTGACCGCGACTTCAATTCCTGCTTTGCCCTGTTTATGCCTGTTTGCTGATTCGCCTGACCCTTTGCCTGTCTTGACTACGTTTTTTGGATTAAGATTTGGATTTGTCTGCCTGCCCTTAAAAAAATACGTCTTTACCCGCTTCCGTACTCTACTCCCTTACATCTCGAGACGTGACCGAATACTCTGGAACAGAAACAAAACAAACGCACGTATCCACAGTAAACAATGTCACGGTTGTCAACACACGAAGAGTATGCGCTCGCTGAGCACTCATGCATGCGCGCGCCCTCTCATCTCTTGGCGAGCGCTGCCGGAAGTTTGGGTCGTGACATTCGCGTGTCTAACTCTGGTTGCTAGACTGCTTGGTCGCGTCATCAAACACGTCATTGTTCAGTCAAATTTATTCTGCCTTTTTGCTTATTCGCCGAACACTGAAAGGGCTTTTTTGCTATTTTCGTCCGGATAATTTCGGCCGGCGAACATTCAGCGCATCCCTAATTTTCACTGCATAATCTAGGAATCAAATTTTAAATCTCAGTTGACAGTGAAGTAGGGCTGCACAGTTGTTTGAATATTGATCTTGATTACGATTTTGACTGCCCTCGATTACATGAACATGATTGACTGCGATATTGACGTTTAAAGTTTTTCCTCTGCTCATAGAAAACTCCGCTGCATATCAAATTAAGCGCTTTCTAAACTTACAGCCAGTCACCATAGAGTGGTGCAGGGATGATGGCATTTATCCCTTTTAGCCCTTCCGGTTCCATCCTCCCGAAGCCAATGGGTTTTTTGAATGGGATTTTGGGTTAAAAGCCTGAAATAAAGTCTGTGGTGAACACAACTCAGAATATTTTCACATTCTATTCAACGACATAAAGTACACCAGTAATACCCCACTCGTGAGTTTTTAAAGCTTTTACGTGTATTGAAAAAGGTGATTGATAACCAGTTGCTAAATGGGACTATAGACGTTGTCCGGGACTTTAAATGTCATCACGCCGAACAGAAAAAAACTTTGCAGATAAACTGGTTCAGAAGATTCATCCACAGAGTAAATCCATATTATGGAAAATGATTTTAAATCAAGTTTGGAAAAGTAGTCAGAACCTTGGTGATGGTGACGTTGAAGTTGAGCGACAAAACATGTTAGTATTGTAAACTTTTGTTGATCACTGAGTTTATTTTTTGCAATAATCCAAAAGCCTATGGGAAAATCCTATTGGGTTTTTGTCGAGGGAACCAGTGTGATGCTAACTTCCGGGTTCCAGTACAAAATGACGTCATCCCTGCACCACTCTATTGGGTGATTTGGCTGCATCTCTCCTCCTGTAAACACTGTTATTGCCTTTTCTGCATAGGCCTGAATTGTTTTCATTTGGTTGCATATTGTTCTATTTGATTGCTTATTTTCATTTGGTTGATGGCATTTTTATTTTTATGTATCCTGTATTTTGGGTGCAATTTTATTTATATGTTGCTCCTATGAGATGATGCACTTTAAGGACCAGTCTAATTTGATGCAAAGATTTGTACATTAGCAGGAATGTAGCACAACATGGAGGTGAAAACAGTGGTCTGTTTATTTAAATGTGAAAGTGCAATAAAAATATGTTGTGCCTAAAATCAATGAATAATCATGATCTCAACATTGGTCAAAATATTCATGATTAACATTTTGGCCATAATAATGCAGCGCTACAGTGAAGGGATTTGACAGTACTCGATTCTTCACTTACAATATAGATATTTCTAAGTGGATCAGAGCCATATTGTTAATATTCTGGATATATGATTTACTGTGTTCACTTCCCTTTTTGTAGATCAGTTCGGCTGCTTGGTCTGGTCTCACTCTGAGACTCATCTCCTATATGTGGCTGAAAAAAAGCGTCCCAAGGCAGAGTCCTACTTCCAGGTCTAAAATTTAACATGAAACTGATAAACTAATTTATGGTTTACTTATTGAGAAAAATTATTTTAATGATAAAATCCCATTTCCTCTTTCGATGTTCACATTCACTGTAACAGTCTGAATCCAGTTTGGCTGGTGATGATGAGGAGGTAATAAAGGCTGAGAAGAAGGAGGATTCTGTCAAGGTAAAAGTAATTAAAAGGCAGTCAAGAGTCATAATGGTGTATTTTCATCTTATTGTCATTTGATGCCAGCATGACAATGTTGGAGAATATAAATGTGTATCATATATATTTCTACCAGAGGTTAGAATCTGGTATAGATGTTATAATAGTTAATTACATATGCATATATGGTCAGGTGACAAAGGGAACAAAATTTTTATTTTATTTATATATTATTTTGCTGGCATGATTTGTGTCCACCTGTTCCCTTAAAGCAGCGGTTATTAAGCTTTTTGTGAGTGCGACCCTAACCCGCCACCCACAACCCCTGGACTCAACATGCAGTGTTGTATTTTATTTTCAGTGAACAGAGACAAAACCAATCAGACAGGGTTTACAGGAAAATATATGGAAATACATCGTCTTATTGTCTGACAGGTCGCGATTCTGCCAAACACTAGTTCACACAGTCAATTAGTGTGGGGGGAAAAATGGATGTATTATTATTATTATTATTATTATTATTATTATTATTATCATGATATTAGCAGAGCATAAGGACAGCTAACATACTACCCCTGGCAAAAATTATGGGATCACCACACTTAGAGGAAATTCACCTGGCTTTTTTACTTCGTAGCACATAAACAAATCACAGATATGACATAAAACAATTTCTGGCTTCGTAAAACATACCTCAAACAAATTAAATGAAATTATTTTAATTAATCGCATCCCCCCCCCCCAAAATCAAGTAGAGGAAAAAATTATGGACTCACCCAACGTTGAGGAGGAAATTATGGAATCACCTTGTAATTTCTAAAACAAATACCAGCACAATTCTAAAAATGCTAATTAGTCTGCAGTTAAAGAGAGTGCTTACAGACCCTAACAAGCTGTTGGACTTGGCTAATTGAAAGGAAACCTGACACAAAGTATGGCAAAATATGTTGGTTGTTCCCAGTCAGCTGTGTTGAAAATTTGGTGCAGGTATAAAAAAAAATGGTTAGGTTATAAAAGGATAACATAGAAAGAAAACAAAAGCAGTATGCCTAGAAAATAGAAAATGCACAACAAACAAATTAAAAACAAATGGGTGCAAATAGGAATCAATGTTTGTGACAGTAACTGTAAGAAATCGGCTGAATGAAATGGGATTTACTTATAGAAAAGCCAAACGATAACCAACACTTAAACAGAAGAAAACAAGGTTACATTAGGTTAAAGAGAAGCAGTCATGGAATGTGGATGATTGGCTAAGGAGATGATGCTGGAACTTTTGTCCGGTGCCATTATAATGAAGCATATAAAGATGACTGCCTGAAGAAAAAAATCTAATTTCCCCACTCATTTATGGTATGCGGCTGCATTTCCGGTAAAGGACCAAGGGAGACCACAACAGTCAGTACAGGTGTACTTTCACACTTAAGTTGAAATTTTGGACACTTTTCTCATTCCATAGATATAAAATAGGTTTGGTGATGATGAAGTCATTTTTCAGGATGATAATGCATCTGGAGCAAAGAGTGTTTGAGCTTTTCTTCAGGAACGACATATCAACTCAGTGACATGACCAGCAAATTGAAAATTTATGGTGGAAATAAAACAAAATTAGTCCATGACAAGGCTCCATCCTGCAAAGCTGTCAACTGCTGTTCGAGAAATATATATATACTATACTTATTCTTCAAGTACACTAGTTCTAAAGAAAACAGCCTCACGGATATAGGTCAAGAGTTTTTCAATGGAAGAGGTTTTTTTTTTTTCAGTGTCTTGTCACTCAGTTCTCGTTATCCACGGATTCATGGATATCCAAAAATCTGCCAGTGGCTTCTCTATGAACCTCTGTGTACAGCCACTTAAAATAAAAGTCCCCCCCCAAACCCCTCTGCCATTGCCCGAGGGGTCAAGCCTTCCAGGTTAAGAACTGCTGCCTTAGAGGGAAGAGTAACTGCAAAGCATTACAATACTTTTATTACTTTATTGACTTTATCTTTTGATAAAATATTTCTATCCTGATAGGAGTGGTCACAACCATGATAATAATGAGCCAATACACTGGGCATGTGGGATCACTGATAAGTGTGAAAATTATGAAAATCATATGCTGTGGCCTGCATAGTCACCAGATCTCAACCCAGTTTTAAACTTATGGGAGAATTTTCAGTGACATGTCAGAGAGCGGAAGTGGTGGAAATCACAAACCACCATTATCAAAGTTGTGTTTTTAATCCAAACGTTAATAACTGAAAAAAACATGTAGGGCTATAAATAATGTTACATTTGACCTGTTCAGTGGAAAGTTCAGGAATTAAAAGCTTCAGCAAATAACCAATTTGTTATTGAAGACATTTGAATAATGATCCTTAGCATTGAATAATTTTTTTAATAAATCTGGGCTGTGGGGATCCCATGAAATTTTATTTTACAGCTAAAGGGGTCCCTGACTGCAAAAAGTTAGAGAACCCCTGTTTTAGAAGAATGGTGTAAGTGGTGTTTTTCCTTGATATGCATCCATATCTTATATTAGGTTAAAATATAGTCCTTTCAAGTATAGTAATGCATAATGTTTTTTTTTTTTTTTTTTTTTTTAATTGTTTTGTTTTCAGGGTAACCAGTTTGTGTATTATGAGGACTGGGGTGAGACTTTGGTCAGTAAGAGCATACCTGTACTTTGTATTTTGGATATTGAGGGCAGCAATGTTTCTGTCTTGGAAGGAGTACCAGATGATATTTCCCCTGGACAGGTGAGAGGGTGTGTGTGAGTGTGTGTATGCTCAAGTAAGTCACTAAGCATGTACAAACGTACACATACACATCTGAACTATTTGGGGTTTTAGTTATGTCTGTTATGGTCATTTGTATAAACTCTTAACCCACAGGCATTCTGGGCACCTAATGACACAGGTGTGGTGTTTGTGGGATGGTGGCACGAGCCATTCAGACTGGGCCTGAAATACTGCCCCAATAGACGGTGAGACAGAGAGAGAGAGAGAGAGAGAGAGAGAGAGAGAGAGAGAGAGAGTGTGTGTGTGTGTGTGCGTGTGTGTGTGTGTGTGTGTGTGGTAGCTATATACACAATGAAACACTATTTCAAATTTGTAAATATTATTTTGAAATCTTTTCTGACACCTCATGGGGCAGATTTTGCAAGGTTATATTAAACCAGAAGTAGGCCATAATCCAGAATGGTTAAGCAAAGCCTTAAGACCAGTGGGCATTATTTTAAGGTACCCAAAACCCCTCAGCTGGCTCCATTCAGTTTAGAGGAGTAGCAGCTGTACTCCGAGACTCTCCTGGATTGCTGAGCTCATCCTACAGAGTTTAAGTCCAGTAACTCTGTGGAGGAACCTAGTTTACTCCACTTGTACTGGCAGTCTTATTAATTTAGTCTTTACCCACAGCTCACAACCATTGGTGAGGGTACTAATGTATGTTGACCATTATACAGTCATGTGAAAAAATAAGTATACTCCATGGAAATTGTTGGCTTTTTGGACATATTTGGACAAGCAAACAAAATCATCTTTGAAATAGTGCCTATTAATAAAGTTGATATGCTTTAACAAAACCACAAGGAAAAATAGCCTTTTCAATCATTTATTCAACAGAAATATCAGTAGATATTCTACCCCCAACCCCTCCAACATTTCAATGGGATTCAAATCCGGTCTTTGACTAGGCCATTCCATAATCCTCATTACTTCTTTTTGAGCCATTACTTGGTGGATTTGCTAGTGTGCTTAGGATGATTATCCTGTTGAAAGGTCCACTTTGAGTTCAGCATCAACTTTCAGACAGATGGTCTCACATTATCTTCAAGCACTCTTGATACGATGCAGAATTCATAGTTCAATCAATTAATGCAAGCTGTCCAGTCCCTGAGGCAGGGAAGCAACCCCGAACCATAACATTTCCACCACCATGCTTCACAGTTGGTATGAGGTGCTTTCCCTGGAAAGCTGTCTTTGGTCAGTGCTAGACATATCTGCTTTTACTGTTTTCAAACAACTTTGTGTTTAATTTGTCTGTCCAGAGCACATTATTCCAAAATTCCTGGTCTTTCCCTATATGCTCATTGGGTGTAGTCTTGCTCTAATATTCTTTTTAGACACCAAAGGCTTTTTCCTGTTATTTTTCCTGTTTTTTTGTTAATTTAAATTGTGAAAAATACTACAAAAGTCAATTTTTAAAAAGTCATTTGATAATGTATCACCTCTATTAATAGGCACTGTTTCACTGTTTTAAATGTTTGCTTGTCCAAATATGTAAAACAAAAAAAAAAACAATTTCCATTTTTTTCCATTTATTTTTTCACATGACTGTATAGTGAACTTTGCATACAGAGTGCTCTTGTTTTACCACCACAAACCAATACAGCGACTTTAACCCTGCTTCCACTGATCCAATCCCTGTGATTCCTGTGCTGCCACTGATCCAATCAGTTGTGAATGAGATAAGATACTCAATCTCTTCCACCAGGTACAAAGTCTTCCCTCACCTGTAGGGAGCATCCTACTTTTTGCCAGAAAAAAACATCAGACTAAACATTTCAGCAAAAATACTATTAAGCCCTACATTATTATTGAAGATAAACAGAACATCAGCTGCAGATCTACTTGGACCTCAGTGGATTTAGTGCTGATGAGCACTCTATTTATAAAAGTACTGGAATGACATTGCATTTATTAATGAATGCAGGTATGGTGGAAGAACAAGGAAATATATCTTTAAAAGAAAATAGCGTCCAAAGCAGGGGCGTTTCTAGAGTTTGGTTACACAGGCTGGGGCACAGGCCCCCCAAGAATTTTACATAAGTACTTAAAACTTTCTAGTTGTGGTACTGCAAAAACAACACCAAAGCATTTCATTCTGGTGACTTTGGGAGTAGTATTTATTTATTTATTTGTTTGTTTGTTTTCTTTAATCATATTATGTAACAAAAATTAATGTAAGTAAGTATGTGCTGCAGATCATTTCATTCAATTTTACATTTTAATTTACTGTAAAGGGTTTTGCTAAAATTGCCTGCGTACTGGTCCTGAATTCAATAGTTAAAAAATAATGGTCACATTTAATAAAGTAAAACTCATAATGTGTGAAAGGGTTAATGCTTTGACATTTTTACATTTCTGGGTAATTTGTTGATCATGTGATTGTAGATTAAGGTCTTGTTTATAAAAAAAAAAATATTTGATTGGTAAGTTAATGAAATTCTGCAGTGAAATTCAGATCAATGTAGATCATTCAAATGCAACATTTGTCCCTGCTGTCTGCTTAACCTCACCTGACTGATGATGCTCTTCTCTCCCTCTGCTACATCTGGGAATGAAATAAGTTTGCATATCCATCTGGATAAATAAAAATAAACTAGCAAGTACTAAGTAGATCACTCCTTGCAAACATAACAGCTAACACATTTTGAGGTTTTCCACAGGGAAAAGTAAAGGGGGGGGGACCAGTGAGGGGGCAGAGCGTATGATTGTAATGCCAGCTGAAGCGAAAATATCCTGTGCATCCTCTTCAATCACCCTTGTTGATGTAAATGATAATGAAATGATAATTTCATGTAAATTAAAACTACCTCATCAGAAATTGATTTATCAGGAAAATTTTACTGGGGCACAGCAAAATTTTGCTGGGGCTCGTGCCCCAGTAAAAGGGTCTAACAAAGGGAGACATTTAAAGGGGATAAATTTAAGACCAGTGAAATAACCAGTAAGATGACCTCCTGTCCAGGATAATGGAGAGCCACCAATTTTTGGACTGCATACCAGAGGATAACCATGAAATCTTATTTCAAACTGATCATACAGAGAATAGTTTAGAAAGTCATGAGTTGCACATTTCCAGTGTGTTTTAAAACTGTAACTCTGAAGTGCATGCACTTTCAATGATGATGGAAAACCAGTTCCTGTTATTCCTGTACTCATCACAATCTGCTGTAGGGCCGGATTCCTCAATCTTATTGACTAGGGGCTGGTGTGGCTGCAGGTTTCCCTTACAACAAAACAGGAGTAACACCTGATTCCACTTATTATTATTATTATTATTATTATTATTATTATTATTAGTAGTAGTAGTAGTAGTAGTAGTAATAGTAGTAGTAATGGCTTCTATTTGGCTAGTTGTATAAGCTGTTTTATGTTGCATAAGGTTGTATAAGTTTTGTTAGTGTTGTGGGACATAAATAGTAACTGTAGCGGTGTGCAATAGAGATCCTGGGGGACTCAACAAAACAATTTGTTTTTTATACTTTCTTACAGAAGGGAATGGGTGGTCATAGATGAATGCTTGAGCTTCAAAAGTAATATGATCTCCACTTCATTTACCTTAAGTAGTCAAATGCATTTAAACAAATATTGAAATGAATGGCATTCGAATCATGTAAAGGGTTAAATTCCTAAATCATTTGTCTGGCTGGTGGTGGTGGCAGTAGGTATTCACTGATGTAGTCCTAATAATTAAAGTTTTCCTTTGACAACTTTAAACCGAAGTGAAATCTGCATCCACAGGTTAAAACCCTCATTTATTCCTGGAGTAACATTAATATTTGGCTTGGATGGCAAATCATTTAAGACCTTTTTAAAGCTTAATCTAGCACTCTTTCTTTCCCTGACTTAGTTATTTAGTGTTAGTCCATATTAAAAAGGTGTTTTCATTTATGACTAACTTTAAACACTGTCTGAGAATCATATCCCTAGTGTTACATACTTTGGGCCTCATTTATCAACCTGAATACAAACAAATTTAGCTATAAATTGTGCGTAAAAACATTTACACAAGAAATTTGGTGTTCATGAAAATCCTGTGATTTCAGAAAAATGTTTGCATCATACTCGTGCTTGCAAGCTGAGACACTAGCAATTCCCTTTGTGACATGCTTGATGACCTTGTGTAGAATACAGTGTAGAATTTTCTTTCCTCTTCCATTTTCATGTCAAGTAATTTTCTTCTCACCTCTCTTATTTCACATCTAAATCAGCTTTTCTGTAATTTGTCTCTAGATTTTTACCTTTTCAGATACTTTTATGCTGCTATAGTGCCCTCCACTAATATTGACACCCTTGGTAAACATGAGCTAAAAAGGCTGTGAATAATTGTCTTTTGTGTGTTCAAAAAAATTCTCTGCTCTCGTTGATATCAAACAATGGCAAACACAACACAAGTTTATCAAAAAAAAAAATTAGTTTTCCTTTGACCAAAAAGTTTTCCTCCAAGCCAAATAGTTAAATATAGTTGTGCAGCAATTATTGGCACCCCTATGAATTCATATGAGGAAAATATATTTGAAGTATATTCCAATTGATAGTTAATTTTTTTTTAGTACACCTGGGTGACTAGGAACAGAAAAAAATTGTTCAACCGTGACTTCCTGTTTCACAGAAGTATAAATATGAGGTAACACATAGGCCAAATTCCCTTAGTCATTCATAACAATGGGTTAGACCGAGGAATATGTCTGTGATGTGCGGCAAAAGGTTGTTGATTTTCACAACATGGGAAGTGGCTATAAGAAAATAGCACAAGCATTGAAAATGCCCTTTCCACCATCAGGGAATAATTAAGAAGTTCCAGTCAACTGAAAATGTTATTAATCAACCTGGAATTGGACGTGTGTAAATATTGTCTCAACACACTGTGAAAAGGATGGTTCAAGTGGCCAAAAAATCGCCAAGGATCACAGCTGGAGAATTGTAGAAGTTAGTTGCATCTTGGGGTCAGTAAGTCTCAAAAACTACAATCCAAAGGCACCTACATCACCAATAGTTGTTTGGAAGGGTTTCACGAAAAAGCCTCTACTCTCATCCAAAAACAAACTAAAGCGTCTTCAGTTTGCCAGACATTACTGGAACATCAAATGGGATTGGGTTCTCTAGTCACATGAAACAAAAAAAGAGCTTTTTGGCAATAAACACCAGAGATGGATTTGGCGCACACAGAGAAGTAGCCATATAGAAAAGTACCTCATGTCCATGGTTAAATATGATGGTGCCTCTTTAATGTTTTGGGGCTGTTTTTCTGGCACAGGACCTGGACATTTTGTTAGGATACATGGCATCATGGACTCAAATATCAACAGATATTAAATGAAAACCTGACTGCCTCTGCCAGAAAGCTTAAAATGAGCTGTGGTTGGATCTTGCAGCAGGACAATAATCAAAAGGTTAAACAATAAGGAC
Organism: Ictalurus punctatus; assembly: GCF_001660625.3. Taxonomy (NCBI): domain Eukaryota; kingdom Metazoa; phylum Chordata; class Actinopteri; order Siluriformes; family Ictaluridae; genus Ictalurus; species Ictalurus punctatus. The sequence continues at coordinate 10,827,706 of NC_030420.2, read as the reverse complement.
AATTCTTCACAGCTTAATTTGCTCACTTTTAGCAAGGGTGCCAGTATTACTGGAGGGCACTGTACATATTTTTTTATTGCCATAAACATGAATCAAAATAACTTCTACATCTGCTTTTTCTGTTGCCATTTAATACTCATTTTGTGTTTCCAGCCCTCTGTGTGCTTTACCTTTGTGGAGTTTTGTGGGCATCACTAAATGTAAATGATCTGTGTTGAGAAAGCTCTTTGAACTTTACAGATGATTGGCATTCATCAACATATGCACATGAGCACGAAGAAAATCACTGTTTCCAAAATGTTTTGTTTGGTGTGGCGTACACACAACTTTAATAAAAGAGTGTTAAATGAGGCCCATTCTTAGTGTAATGATTAAAATGTTTTCTAAATTCCCAGAGAGACATTTTGCCTTGCATATTGACTGCAATTTCAAAATGCATCTCATTCACAATGTAATTTATTTATTGTCTATGTATTAGGTCTTCTCTCTTTTATGTGGATCTCACTCGTGGAAAATGTGGTATGCAATACATCTTTACTTAAATGATTTAATGTTTTAAAAGTTCTGTTTGTGTCACAGGTATCTGCATACACCTATTTCTTTCTTTCTCTTCTTTTAGAACAGTTGTCTGACTCTGCCGCAGTCTGCTCTCCTCGTCTGAGTCCAGATCACTGCCGCATTGTCTATTTTGAGTGTGATGTGTATGGCCCACATCAACAATGCAACAAGCTCTGCATGGTGCGTTTGTGTGCCGGTGTATTGTGTTTTCTAGCTGGAGACATTGTATAATTACTGATGTTGTACTTGTGGATTATTGTAGTATGACTGGTATACAAAGAGGACGTCAGTGGTAGTTGACGTGGTCAAGAGAGGCAGAGAAGGTACACTGTGTGTGCTTGGCTGTCTTTACCACAACAAATCATTATACAAACAAATCATTATACAAATTTTGTATAATTTACAATATTATGAGATATTTATATTTGTATTTTTTTTCATTTATAATTTATACACAGATGGCTTTACTGGTATCTACAGCTCCATGCTGTCTCATCAGTGCTGGTCAGCTGACAGCCAGAGAGTTCTCATTGCATCTGCTCAGAGAAGCCGTAAGGTACAACTGATTGATAAGGATACTCTCACCATCACAATCTTGTTTACACAGCAGGGCAAATCTGATCAATTTCTGAAATCGGATTTTTAAACTTGAGTTCCCCGTGTGCACATTACAAGTGATCAAATCCAGTTTATCTTTTTGTATCGTATACAGTCTGTATATGTACTGTACATATGATCATATGCATATAGTCTGTGGTCTTTCCTTGACTAATTTTCAGACTGGTTTTCTTCTGTGTAGTTTTTGTTATAAATCTTTGATGCTGAGAATTGCATGCATCCATTGACAAAAAATATCACACCGGTATGTTTTTTTGCCATGTTTTTTCTGTTCATATCCACTCGTTAAACATGGTCAAAGCGCTGAATGAAAGTGCAAATTCCACACACTGGCTAAAGCATGTATGCACTTTTGCTAAATGTAAGGTATTTGGTAATTTGGCCACAAATACTTCTTTAAAGCTAAACCCTTAAAGTTCAAATTTTAAACAATATACTCATACTTTTTTTGTTTGTTTTTGTTGTTTTCAAAGGCATAGCAATAGTATTCACATAATTATGGGAAGACCTAGATTATTAAATAATAAAAAAATAATAATAAATTCGGTGCCTGGTGGTAAGGAAATTGTGTGCCAAAAATTTTTATTGGTCCTGCAAATTAATGAAGTGTTGACTATGAATAGTCTTTTTTTTGGTCAATATGATAATACAGCGACAGAATAATGGGGTACATAGCTATTTGAATAAGAGGTCAAGTATATTTATATGCATATACAGTGGGGGAACATTTTTTCAGTAAATATATTTCCAATGAGGCTATTCACATGAAATTTTCACCAGACATCAGTATTAACTTAAGAAATCTGGAAATATAAAGAATTCACAACATTAAAGTCCATAAATAAAGTTATGTGTAATAAAATGGAATGACACAGGAAAAAAGTATTGAACATGCTAAGAAAAAGCAGTTCTCCAAGTCAAGGTAAGGCAAGGAACCAGCTAAAATCTGTAAGTAATTCTACCTCCTATCTGTGCAAATTAATATCAGTTGGGTTAGTAAATTGATAGTCTATAAAAAGGCTTTTTGTTACCAAGGTGTCACACAAGAAACATCTCATGATGGTTAAAAGCAAAGAGCTCTCCCAAGACCTTCGGAACCTTATTGTTGCAAAACATATTGAAAGAATTGGATACAAACGTATTTCCAAACTTCTGAATCCTCCGGTAAGCACCATTAGGGCCATTATCTGCAAGTGGAAGCAACATCACTTCGCCATCAACTGGCCGCACACAGGAGCTCCTCGTAAGCTGTCTGACCAGAGAGTGAGTAGAATAGTCAGAAAAGTAGCCCAAGAGCCAAGGACCACTCAGAAAGAGCTACAGAAACACTTGGAGGCAGCAGGTGCCATCGTCACAACAATAGGCAATACACATCACTGCTCATACTCACCCTGCAAGACTCCATTACTAAAGAAAAGGCATGTCAAGCTCGTTTAAAGTTTGATACAACACATTTGGACAAGCCTATGAAATACTGGGAGAGTGTAGTCAGGTCAGATGAGAGAAAAAGTTAACTTTTTGGCTGTCATACTACACACCATGTTTGGAGAAGAAATGGCACTGCACATCACCCTAAAAACACTATACCAATAGTGAAGTTTGCAGGTGGAACCATCATGGTGTGGTGCTTTTTCATTGCATGGTACTGGCAGACTTCATATAATTGAAGGAACGATGAATGGAGCCCTTTACTGGAAGATTCTTGAGAAGAATCTGTTGCCATCCACCAGGATGATGAAGATGAGACATGGGTGGACCTTCCAGCAGCACAACAATCCAAAGCATACAGCAAAGGAAACTCTCAATTGGTTTCAGAGAAAAGAAATCAAGGTGTTAGAATGGGCCAGTCAATCACCTGACTTGAATCCAATTGTACAAGTTTTAAAGACAATATGTTTACGGGCCAAAATCACACCTGAATACTGCAGCCCATTAATTTCTTCATGCAGGAAGCATCTTGAAGCTTGCATTCTTTACATTTCAAATTTCTTGAGTTAATACTGATGTCTGGTCATGTGAATAGCCTCAAAGGAAATACATTTACTGAAAAAAATGTTGACACGTTCAATAGTTATTTCCCCCACTGTATGTGTCAGGTGCAAAATAAATACAATGGACTATCAATCACAGGATTATCATTTGCAGGAAGGGACAAAGAAAATACAATGCTTCTTAGTGTAGAAAGCAATACTGAAAGAATTAAAGCACTCTAAGCACCAGATTCAAAATTACACACTAATTCCTATATAAGTGTATTTATTTTGTTGTGGCTATCTTTTTGACGACATTGAAATGCAAGCATATATTCTAAATGATATTTTCTAAATTGTATTTATTTTGCACCTGGCATATATATGCATATACATATTCTTGACATCTTATTCAAATAACTAAGTGCCCCATTATTGCGTTGTTGTATTATTATATTGACCACAAAAAAAGACTATTCATAGTCAACACTTCATCAATTTACAGGAACATTAACATTTTTAGTCACAACAATAATTGCCTTATACCCACCCACCCCCTCCCCCCAAAAAATTGGATTAAAAAAAAAAACATAATCTGGGTCTTCCCATAATTATGTGAATGCTATTACTGTGACTTTGATATAAATCAAATGATTATTTATTTAAAAAGAGTATACTATTTAAAATTAGAACTTTAAGGATTCTATCCATGCTACATGTGGATTCAAATCCTATACACTTTTTGGGACATGCAAGTTAGGGCCGGTTCACACCGGAACGTTTTTTGCAGCACTTTAAATGGTCTGTTTTTCGCTGCGTTTTTTTGTGTTCACACCCACACATTAAACACGGGTGTCACGCTGAATGAAAGTGCTAATTCACTCCCTGACAGTAGATATCTCTTATAGGAAAGCAGAAATACCCTGGCATACAAGGTGGCTGCACAACTTTCCATTTCTGACACCTGCTTATCACTGAGAAGAAGAAAAGAGCCAGTATTGTCTTTGCAAAAAGCCATTCACACTCTTTTTGTGAACTGGCTAAAGCATGTATGCACTTTTGCGAAATGTATGGTATTTGGTGATTTGGCCTCAAATACTTCTAAGTCCAATAAGGAAAATTTTCAACTGCAGAAAATATTTTCTGCTCCAGTTAGATATGCCATAAAAAATTTACTTGAACTGCCTGCCTGAACCAATAAAATCAGCTTAATTTTTTATTCACTCAAAACCCAAGCATCTCTTCAGCTCTTATTTCTATGAGCTAGATAAGTAGTGCTTTCTTATTAGTTCTAATTTTAATTCTAAATTGTTGTATTTGTTTGTTTTTCAGGATATTCTAGTGGTTGATACTTCCACAGGCCAAGTTACATCTCTCACCTCTAGTGGGTGCATGATTGTTATTTTCTTGTGTGTATTTTACCGCATAAATCTGTGCAATTGTGGTAATTAATTGCTGTCATGTCTTTTATGTCTTAGAGTCAGACATGAGTTGGTGTCTACTGACTATCCACAGGGATTTGATGGTGGTCAGCTGCTCATCTCCAAACTGTCCTCCAAGTCTGGTAAAAAAAAAAAGGAAAAGGAAAAAAAGCAGATGGGGATGGGTCAACGAGGTTTCACGAAGCCAGTAGTGTAAATCTAAGAGAGCATAGACTTGTATTTGTGAACTGTGAACACATGTACGCCTGCTTGTTCATGCATTTATTCAGTTCGGCCAATCACAAAATCAGTTCAAGAGCTTCCGTTTTCACATCAAACATCAGAATTTTTGGCATGGTTGTTGGTGTTAGGTTGGCTGATTTGAGTTTAAACAGAATTGTGCAAAAAAAAAAAAAGTCCAATGAGCAGCAGTTCTGCATGCAGAAACATCTTTTTGATGAGACAGATCAGAAGAGAATGGCCAAACTTGTTCAAACAGACAGGAAAGCTATGGTAACTTAAATATCCACTCTTTAGTGGTAAAAAAATAAATAAAAAAAATGCACAACGTGCAGAACCTTGTCCCATGCTCTGTAATAATAGAAATACTATATTTAAGAGTAAAATACACATTTACCTGCAATAAATTTAATAAATGTAATGACCTTCACTGAAGATGCATGCTGTCTTTAAATTTGGCTAAAATAATAAACAGAAGAAGACTACTGTCTCATAGTATAGCTATGAATTCGAATAGTATAGCCTTTATCACTCAATTATTATCCAAATCCTTTTGAATGGAGCAGAGTTGTGATGTGTCAGCAATAACAATGTAATGCACATTGAATATTTGGATGTATTTTGATTGCAACTGTATGTGTGTGTGTGTGTGTGTGTGTGTGTGTGTGTGTGTATGTATGTATGTATGTATGTATGTATATATATATATATATATATATATATATATAAAATGTATGTGTGTGTGTGTGTGTATGAAACTGGAGAATTCATTATAAGTTGCATTTTCAGTAGAATTTGGGGAAACCATTTGAAGCATTCATTGTGTTGAACTGTTTCAGTTGCTTTTGTTTGATTTGTTCATTCCAAACAGCTGAAAGTCTGCAAATTTTGACAATAAACCTCATTTGCAATGGGGGATGAATACTTTTGATTGCAACTGTATGCTGTATAGCTATTCAGTTCAGACACCTTATTGTTATATTTTTGTTGTGGTTGGAGAAAAAAAACATGCTGATGGAATGATTTCCTGTATCTAGATGGTGGGCTTTTTGCCAGCAAGTGGTTCAGAAGAAGAGGTGTCTTGGTTGACACTAGAGGATGCTCAAATGCAGCCTGAAATTGACTGGCAGGTTCTTAGTTTCACCCCACCTCCAGAGGAGGACAACAAACAATACCGTGAGTTTACAGTCTCCATTAACTGTTTAAACATACTTATGAATACAGGCTGCTTTACAGAGGCTTACATATGGACAGCCACCAACAAGAAGCATCCAATTGCAGTTATCCAATGAAACTCTGGTTACATACTGTATGCAAGTGTGATTCTATACCCAATTCTTGTGGAGTTACTTCTTCTGAAATGGTGCTTGAAAATGAGCATCACACTCATGCCACTGGAAGGGTCAATGTTAACAGTGTAGAGCCAGGAAATGGACACAGTGACACCCAGGTGGCAGCAGAACAGTGTTTGGGAAACTACTTTGATACTGTAGCTTTTCAAGCTACAGGCTGCTTATAGTTTGAAGTCATTAGGCTACAGTAAAGCTACACTACAACTAACCAAAAGTAGCTATATATGGACAACAGTAATCTGATATTAACCCGATTAAGACAATACTCTGATTTAGAAACTACCATGTAAACAGCGATTTCTGATTACCGTAATCTGACCAAAGTCATACTCGAAGTAAACACAAATCGATATAAGACGTGGAGTATTCCTATTTTCGTCGCATTATCGAAGTGCATTATAAAAATTTACACACCTTAATCACACTATTAACATTGTGTGGGAGTTTTCGCCACATTTTGCGACAGGACACACACAGCAGTGGTCAACCGTTTGACAGCAAACAAGAGAGCATGGCTGCGTCTGAAACCGCATACTTACTTACTGTATAGTGGCCGAAATACATGTATTTGCGGATGCAGCCCATGGCCTCAAGCGGTTGTCTGTTTGCACGTATATCATGACAAATGATTAACTGCACTTGAAGCTTCCGTAAAATGAAAAATGAAACCCAAAACGAAAACGAACTGTATGTTGATATGTGAAATTCTGGAGGGAACGTTGGATGGCGTGGCATTGGGACGTAATGATGTGTGCCGTTAATCGATCTGTGTTCTATAACATGTAAAACGGGAACATGAAAGGAATATTCTAAAAGCAGCTCATGTGAACACCTTAATCACAATATTGTATTATTCAGAATAAGGTCAATAATTAGATTAGTGCTGTCCATGTAAACAGTGTTATTGAAGCTACTTAAATGGTCAACATTTTTAGTGTCAAGATTGTGAAACAGCTTATGAATAACTGTGTATAATTGTACATAAAGAATTTAAACACAATTTAAAGATAATTCAGAACAATTATGAATTTATAGACCATCCAACGATACAATTAATACTCAAACTGTATAATAATAATATTAATTATCAATTTAAAACGACAATCACACTCACCTCTATGCATCCTTAAATTTTTGCTTGAACTCTTGGACCTTGACATTATTTTAATCTTTGGTTTACAAAGATTAAATATAAAGGTGTAAAATTTATTGTTCGATTCCTTAAGGCACATGAACGACAACAAATAAGGCCACAGGTAATTGTTTTTCTCATTTTCTAAATCAGTCGCCATCACCCACTCCACCATGAATAATAAGGATGAGTGTGTAGAAATTGAATAATCAATACTTCAGATAGACCAATAATAATATATACGGCGATAAATAATTTTCTTGCACTGATTAATTAACTAATCATGGAAATAATAATAAATAAGTTAAGATAGGAGCGTTTTCTCTTGCTGCTCCCTTAAGCTATAAGTTGAGAAATACAATCAGACTGGGTTCATAGAGAGGCAAGCCTTATAGTGTTGTCCCTGAAAAAGTCACAGTAGGAGTCTGGGTGTACAGCACACCTATAGACCTTTTAGTGATGATATCATCACCCAGCAACCTATTACCAGCTTTCCGAGCGCATGTTATCTGTAGCTCTGATCATAGTCACGAGCTGTTACACAGATGGCTCCATAGTGCATGAGAGGTCCAACATATGTATAAGGCAAGAAGAAGAAAGGTAAAGAGTTCTTTATGATAATAGTAATTACAGTGGTAGAATTTTCTATTTTTCAGCATAAATATGACCTAAAACAACATCAGATTTTTACACAAGTTCTAAAAGTGGATAAAGAGGACTCAATTAAACAAATGAGACAAAAAAAATTTATTTGGTCATTTATTCATTGGGGAAAATGATCCAATATATAATATCTGTGAGTGGCAAAAGTATGTGAATTAGGGCTTAGGGTCATTGTCTTGCTGCATGACCCACTTCTTCTTGAGATTCAGTTCACGGACAGATGACCTGACATTTTCCTTTTAATTTTTTGATATAATTCAGAACTCATTGTTCCGTCAATGATGGCAATCCATCCTGGCTCAGATGCAGCAAAACAGGGCCAAACCATGATACTACCACCATGGTTCACAAATGGTATAAGGTTCTTATGTTGCTGTGCAGTGATTTTCTTTCTCCAAACACTTCTCATTTGAAACAAAAAAGTTCTGTTTTGGTCTCGTCCATCCACAAAACTTGTTTCCAATAGCCTAATAGCTTGTCCATGTGATCTTTAAACTGCAGATGGGCAGCCTTGTTTTATTCGAACATTTTTGGAGAGCAGTGCCTTTCTCCTTGCAACCCTGCCATGCACACCATTGTTGTTTACCATTGTGTTCTCCTGATGGTGGACTCATGAACATTAACATTAGGCTATGTGAGAGCAGCCTTTAATTGCTTAGAAGTTACCCTGTGTTCCTTGGTAACCTTGTGGACTATTACACGTCTTGCTCTTGGACTGATCTTTGTTGGTCAACCACTCTTGGGGAGATTAACAATGGTCTTGAATTTCCACCGTTTGTGCACAATCTGTCTGACTGTGGATTGGTGTCAACTCTTTAGAGATGGATTTTAACCTGACGAACATCAACAACTCTTTTTCTAACCTGCGTGAAGTTGGCCCCCCCACCAACTCGAAACATCAGCAAAATATTCTCAATCGTTTGTGCTTCGTTTGTGCTGGTTTGTGCTGATAAAAGTTTCGTTTGTGCTGCTTTCGTTTTTTAAAATATTAGGCATTGAATTATGTTGCGGTGACGTCACCAGGCCCCCCACATGCTCCAAGTTCATTCAAAACTGTCTCATTCGTTTGTGCTTCGTTTGTGCTGGTTTGTGCTGTAAAAATTTTCGTATAGGAAAAGTCGACAGTTACTAAATCAAAATTCTGGCCAGTGTAAGTACAATTTTTTAACACTGTCAGTTACAATATTATTAGTTAACTTCAATCATAATGGTACAACATTCAATTAAATGCCTAATATTTTAAAAACGGAAGCAGCCCAAACGAAACTTTTATCAGCACAAACCAGCACAAACGAAGCACAAACGATTGAGACTATTTGGAGTGAATTTGGAGCATGTGGGGGGGCTGAGTGACCCCAGAATGACCTTTTGAATATTCTTTGAATATCTCCAGAACTGAAGCAGCACAAACGAAGCGCTTATCCACACAAACCAACACAAACGAAGCACAGACAAACGAGCCTATTTGGAGTGAACTTGGAGCATGTATCACTCACACCTGATTGTCATCCCATTGATTGAAAACACTAACTCTAATTTCACCTTCAAATTAACTGCTAATCCTAGAGGTTCACATACTTTTGCCACTTACAGATATGTAATATTGGATCATTTTCCTCAATAAATAAATGTCCAAGTATAATATTAGTCTCATTTGTTTAGTTGGGTTCTCTTTGTCTACTTTTTGGACTTATGTGAAAATCTGATGATGTTTTAGGTCATATTTATGCATATACATAGAAAATGCTAGGGGGTTCACAAATTTTTAAGGACCACTGTATAGTAAATATTACACACTTTCTGATTTTTTATAACATCTCTACAACTGTGCATGCTCATAATGATACTGCCCCTGATGGGCAGGAGGGGAGAAATAGAGTCACGTGTTTAATGGATGGTTCAGTGGATGGTTTCTCTCAAACATAATTTTTTTCCCTTACTAGATTTAATAACATCTATATAACAAATATTTAATTGCCATCAGTAAAAGAGTATCAGCCAGTGACCGCTGCATCTGTAAGCAAAGTCACTTATATTAATAAAAATGATCTCTCTAATTTTTATATCTTTCTGAAGTAAACAGCAAAGCTGTTTTTTTATCGTTTAAAATGAAGCAATCAGAGATGTAAAATATCTTAGATGTTTTATAAATTTGGCATTAATGGATGTTTTGTTAATGCAGTTCCCTGAGGCATCACTAGTAACAATTCACATCATTAGTTAATATTCTACTGTATTACTACTGGCAGTTGGCTCACATATAGGAAGTAAATAAACTTGCAAAATGTAATAACCAAAATCAAAACAAAAGTAACAACTTCATAATTTTGGAGTAATTATATGATTTGATGACACTGGTTACCTGCCCTTTAATTAGGCTAGACACCTAGCTTTGATGTGTTGGTGTATAGAATTATAACAAGTCAGTGTTCATTTTTCTTTTTTTTAATGAGTGTGCAGTGTTCTGAATGATACAAAACCTAAATAAAGAAACAAGGAACGTACCGCATTTTTTTCCTCACAGAAGTTGCTGTTTGGCCTTTCATAAATTATAAAAAAAATATCGAAACCTTTTGTCAGTGTGTTTTTACAAATTAGTAAACTGATGCATATGTGTTTTTAATTTTGTGAATATTTTTTCATCTTATACAATGTAGCTGGTCTGGACTTTGATGCCATTCTACTGAAACCTAAGGATGTGAAAGAGGGAACAAAACTACCACTCATTGTCAAGCCACATGGTCAGTTTTAAAAGTATTTCTGTAATCTGGAAATAAGTGTGATCAGTAATTGTTTTATTACTAATTATAATATTGACAGCCTTAAAATATTATATGTCTGAAGTATAAAATCAGCAACAATGTCAAAGTGTGATTGCAATGTTTGGTTTGGGAATGTTTCTTTGTTGTTCAGACAACTCTCGTCTTTTTCCCCCTTGTCTATCCTGCAATTCAGGTGGACCTCACTCTGTAATAGTGACAGAGTGGCTCTTACACTCAGCAGTTCTTTGCAAGATGGGTTTTGGTGTCTTACATGGTAAGTGTACTTACTGAACAGCAATTTATTTTTGCTGGTGTTCTTTACTGTATATTCTTCACCCCTGTTCATTGCATTTTGGATATGGATGCTAATTGTACCTTAAGCCTATTAATTTACTTTTGAATGATGCAGTGTATATGCTGTGAACTTTACATAATGAACATTGATGATAGTCTGCAGTCAGTGATTTTCCCGGCTGTCCTGTAACTGCGTCTGGTTTGGAAGCTGCTCCAAAGCAGATGGTAATGGCTGATGTGCGGATACTTTCTATTATAGTTAGGTAGAAGTTTGCCAGTGTAGTCTGTGGTAGATTCAACTTGGCCAGTTGTTATAAGAAGTAAATACATGGACAAGCCTTCTTGTTGATCTAGGAAGTCTACATCTCCCCCTTGAGATCCTGTGAAAGATGGCTCCCAGGAACTTAAAATATGCAGTAGTGGTGGAAATCATGTTAAGAAATAGAGTAGAAAGTCAGAATGTGTTTTTTGCTAAAAATCAATATGCATTTCCTTAGTTTTAAGGTCATTGTGGTCAAGATTATTCAGGCTTACACCATAATGGTCTGAACCTGCATTGATGTAAATCAGAACCACTGATGATTCAAAAGGTAGTATTATAAATACTACCTTTTGAATTAACAGTGGTTCTGATTTACATCAAGGCAGGTTCAGACCATTATGGTGACCATAGTATGGTCTCTATTTGCTAAACCACAATGTATAGCCTGGTGTATTTTTTCACCAGAATCAGATGGAAGAACACTAATGTGCTACTGTGTGATCAACCATCAGTTCAGATTTTGTGCTTTATTAAAAATGTCGCCTTATCTAGTAAAATTTTAAGTGAATTTTTACATGAAAAAAATCTTTTGTAAAATACTGGCTCATGCAAAGTGTGATTTGCCTAATGTTGGAGTTGCTTTCAGTTAATTACAGAGGCTCTCTTGGCTACGGTCAGGACAGCATCTTCTCCCTGCCTGGAAATATTGGCACCCAAGATGTCAAAGATGTACAGGTGAAGACAGCAATGTATATTCCTAGCGATGATGATGATTATTATTATAATGGTTACTGCTAACTTAGAGTAAGTAATAATGGCAGTGTCTGGAATGCTGAGCGAACCCTATGGGGATCTATTATTATTTATCAGTATGTGTTATTATGTTAGTTTAACATTTTATTATAATCTGTATTTGTTTTTCTTTTTTTTTTCTTTTTTTGTAAAATGATGCTGTTCTTCTAGATGTATGTATTAGTAAGCCAGCATGCATTCTAAAAAGCCACTAACCTCCATTAAAATTTTTGTTCTATTTGCATTCTAGTTTGCTGTTGAGAGCATTTTAAAGCAAGGTGACTTTGACAGAGAGAAGGTTGTTATTATTGGGGGCTCCCATGGAGGATTCTTGGCTTGTCACCTAATTGGTCAATACCCAGACTTTTACAAAGCATGTGTTGCTCTGAACCCAGTCATCAACCTGGCATCCATGATTGGCAGTACTGACATTCCTGACTGGTAATAGGATAACAGATGGTCTTTCTCTCATTTCTGCTTGTATTTCTCTGTCTCTCAGGGGTTTGTAATGAAACAGGTGCATATTGCTTTTAATGGCAAACTTCCATGACAATGGATTAGGTACTGTGGTGGTAGTTCCTTAAAATGTAAAATGAAGACAAAAATGTTTTTGTCAGAAATGTGTTTGCCCATAAAAAAAGCCTCATAATAAGATGATCTGTGGAACACTACAAAATAAGATACAGTATCCTTTCAATGAGAAATAGTAATCTGTTTATTGATTGCTTCTCAGTTCTGCTTTTAGTAAAATAAATTTCAGTCCATAGATAGTGTAGCACAATCATTACTGGGTAACATGGGGAAAGTTTGTTACATTAGGCAAGTTTTCACTTCTTCTTTTGGTGTTTTGTGTTTGTGTGCAGGTGTATGGTGGAAGCTGGATTTGATCATAACACTAACACTATGCTGAGCTCTACTATGCTGGAGCAAATGTTAAACAAGTCACCCATTAAACATGTCACACAGGTCTGTTTGTGTTTTGTTTCAGAATTTGTATCCCTTTCCTTATTCACTGTCTAAGTATATTAACCATATTATCTTGCCTAGTCAAACATTTTCTGGGCTCTAAGACGTGTCCTCTCTCTCAACTGCTGCAGCTCAGACAGAAAAATTATGTATGTTGTGATGTTTGCAATAGCCAAACAACAGTTTAATCCTATAAATCACATGCTTCAAGAAATATTATGTTTGTTAATAAAAACTGTGAGCAGAGATCTCAGATTGAAGCCAAACTAACATTCTTGTCATGAAAACATGTATCCATTACATATGTTGACATATATCTTTATGCAGAGATACAGTGCATCTGGAAAGTATTCACAGCACTTCGCTTTTTCCACATTTTATTATGTTACAGCCTTATTCCAAAATGGATTAAATTCATTATTTTCCTCAAAATTCTACAAACAATACCCCATAATGACAATGTGAAAGAAGTTTGTTTGAAATCTTTGCAAATTTATTAAAAAAAAAAAAAAAAAAAAAAAAAAAGCACATGTACATAAGTATTCACAGCATTTGCTCAATACTTTGTTGAAGCACCTTTAGCACCAATTACAGCCTCAAGTCTTTTTGAGTATGATGCTACAAGCTTGGCACACCTATTTTGGGGCAGTTTCTCCCATTCTTCTTTGCGGGTCCTCTCAAGCTCCATGAGGTTGGATGGGAAGTGTTGGTGCACAGCCATTTTCAGATCTCTCCAGAGATGTTCAATCGGGTTCAACTCTGGGCTCTGGCTGGGCCACTCAAGGACATTCACAGAGTTGTCCTGTAGCCACTCCTTTGTTATCTTGGCTGTGTGCTTAGGGTCGTTGTCCTGTTGGAAGATGAACCTTCACCCCAGTCTGAGGTCCAGAGTGCTCTGGAGCAGATTTTCATCAAGGATGTCTCTGTACATTGCTGCATTCATCTGTTCCTCGATCCTGACTAGTCTCCCAGTTCCTGCCGCTGAAAAACATCCCCAGAGCATGATGCTGCCACCACCATGCTTCACTGTAGGGATGGTATTTGCCAGGTGATGACTGGTGCCTGGTTTCCTCCAGACATGACGCTTGCCATTCAGGCCAAAGAGTTCAATCTTTGTCTTGGTCTTGGTCTGAGAGTCCTTCAGGTGCATTTTTGGCAAACTCCAGGGGGGCAGCTCTAGGAAGAGTCCTGATGGTTCTAAACTTCTTCCATTTACAGATGATGGAGGCCACTATACTCATTGGGACCTTCAATGCTGCAGAAATGTTTCTGTACCCTTCCCCAGATCTGTGTCTCTATACAATCCTGTCTCGCAGATCTACAGACAATTCCTTGGACTTCATGGCTTGGTTTGAGCTCTGACATGCATTGTTAACTGTGGGACCTTATATAGACAGGTGTGTGCCTTTCCAAATCATGCCCAATCAACTGAATTTATCACAGGTGGACTCCAATCAAGTTTTAGAAACATCTCAAGGATGATTAGTGGAAACAGGATGCGAATACTTATGTACATGTCCTCTTTTTTGTTTTTTATTTTTAATAAATTTGCAGAGATTTCAAACAAACTTCTTTCATGTTGTCATTATGGGGTATTGTATGTAGAAAATAATGAGTTTAATCCATTTTGGAATAAGACTGTAACATAACAAAATGTGGAAAAAGTGAAGCGCTATGAATACTTTCCGGATGCACTGTATGCTGAGCATTGCTGAACTGAACAAGCTGAGCATTCTTATGTTCTTAGTTATGTGCATTTTTCATACTGAAAATGTACATTTCAATCACTGTTAAACATTTATTTAAACTGTTATTTGAAAATGAAATTAGTTATTTGAACTATTGGACATCACTCTTTCAAAAAATGAAAGACTGGGTAAGCTTTCTCTTTAAAAATTTTACTGAAAGTTTTCCTGTAAAACTAGAATAAAACAGTACAAACAAGAAGCAGTACAAATTATGTCAACTTAAAATGGTACATTAATATAGCACATACAATTAAGCAATGTACAATTTTTCTCCAAACATACAGACTTTAGGATGGGGCGTACTTTATACAGCATTGTATAAAATATGTTATGTCTAAGTTTTTGTGTCTCTCCTTAGGTAAAGACTCCTGTGCTGCTTGGCCTGGGAGCAGAAGATAAGCGTGTACCTAATAAGCAGGGCATTGAGTACTACAAAGCTCTGAAAGCTTTCCAAGTACCTGTCAGGTAAAAGGCCTTCTTGATAATGATTAATGAAAATCATTTAATGTCTTAGACAAAAAGTGTTTTTTACAGTGGTACCAAAAGGAAGATATGTAAAACATGATATTATTTTGATAAAATATAAATTCTAAAAAAGAAAATTGTAAATTTTATATATATATATATATATATATATATATATATATATATATATATATATATATATATATATATATATATATATATATATATATATATATATATATATATAAAATTTTATTTATGTATTTTTTATCCATAGGTTATTATGGTATCCAGATAACAACCACTCTTTGTCCAAAGTTGATGCAGAATCTGATGGATTTATGAACGTTGCACTGTGGATCATCCAGCACCTCAATCTATAATCACAAGAGACTATGTAATATACTTATAATGGCCTTACGTATTTAAATTAAAATATAGGCAATCTGAAACACGAATTTGTTGTTAGGCCATTGAGGTTTATTTGATAACTATGATAAATAAGGAAGGTAACTAAGTGTCTCTTTCAGTTTGTTAATATACAAACATTAAGAAAAATTGTATTGGTACACTAATGTGTTACTTGAAGTTTAAATCAAACTGATCTAAATAAGACACTTGAAAATGTACTAAACACAGCAGCTTTTGTGGCTGCTCTCACAAATGATCTTTGACACTTTCGATTACTATACTGATGTTCTCATTTAAAAATAATTATGTATTTTCATTCTCTTTTGTCCCTCTCTCTCTCTCTCTCCTTTTTTTTTTTTTTTTTTTTTTTTTTTTTTTTTTTTTAACCAGAGCTTTAATGGTTCTTTATTCTGTAAATGTTTGATACACTATGGATAATCCATGTTGATTTTCAAAATAAACATGTTTAAAATGTGTATTTTATTCTACATTGTCTGATTTCTTTCTTCTTTTTTTTTTTTTTTTTAAGACAGTGATACTGTCACAAGACTGTCATGACACCTGTTCCCACAGAGCAGATGAGGTTCGAGAAAGAATAGATTCAGTTTCCAAATGCATATATTTATCATTCTTTCTTTTCTTCTTTAGACACAGTTGTTTACGAACTGCACAACTTTCAAAACTCATTGTGTTTGAGGGAATCTGGAATATCCAAGACAAAAAGATTCATTCCCTTTTAGCTTTTGAGACAAAAAATTAAGATAATGTGCCTTTTTTGTGAGGTCTTCTATCACAGGGCCTGACCACCTGTGCTTATACATAGGGTGATTTGCATGCAGTTCATAGTGTTATTCTGGGTTGAATGTTTTCACTTCTGTAAATGCCTGAATGCTCTGGGAAGCTGTCTTTTATTAGATTACTTTCTCATCTGTAAACTTCAAATCTACAGGTAAAGATGCAGATGCTCTTGGTAAGTAACTTTGTTTAAAAATTATTCATGTTAAGAACCAAGAAATATTCATGATGTATTTAACTGTGGCTATGTCAGAGGTTTATTTTATGTCTCAGGGCTTAAATATGCATCCAACATAAGTTTTATTTAGAGAAACGATTATTTCTTTCTTTAGCGATTTGACATACCTAATAATGATTACTTAATAATGATGTCTTAATACTTATTAATGATTCTTGGTTCTCAACACTTTGGAAATATAGCCATCCCATGAGAATCGTGGCTAAATGAGAAAAAAAAAAATTCAAAATACACATACGACCATATCCTGTAATTTTATGTTTCTCAACAATAGTGTCAGATGTAACTCAATAATTTCATAATACCATGTATCATATACTGACTTTCTTGAGGATCATACAAATTATTTTACAAAATATCACAGACACTTTTTATGGCACTATTACTACATATTTGTACTGTTCTTACGCATGTAAATAGACTAGGACTGTTTAGTTATAGTAGACAGGCAAGTGTTTTTGTTTCTTATTTTCTGATGACATCTGAAGGATGCATGCATTAGCTGTTAATGAAATTAAATTATTATAACTTACAAGGGCTATTGTCAAATAGAATTTCATATTCATTCCTTATATCCTTTAAATTGTTAGTGTTACTTTTATTTCCTGTACTTTGAACATCTACTATACACAGATTGACAATCAAGACTTTCTGACCTAATAGTATTGACAAATTGTTGCTGAGATGTTATGTACATATAATAGCTGTATTTATATAAATAGCTACACAGCTTACATATTTACATATATTTTTAAGGAAAGTATTTTGAATGAGGTACATATTTAATTTATTCAAAATGTAATATGTAAGGCCTAATCTCTAGTTAAAAGTTTGGTAACAGCATGACAAAAAAAAAAAATCATAATCACACTTATGGCAGAAAATTTAAAAACATAATTGTACAATTGTATTATTGTATTAGTGTGCTATACCGTCATGTTTTAACAAATTTACATCTAACGTGTCTCTCTCTCTGCCTATAGTTCATGTTTGGACCCGGATTGTACCTATTTTTTGTACTGGATCAACTGAATTTGGTCAAAACAATGAACCCTAAATTCTACCCTTGTGACAGTAACACCAACAGTAATGGTAACATACATTTAGACTGCAAGCGCAGAGACCTCATGAGCATCCCTAAATTTATGTCATTTTCTATCATCTCATTAAACCTGGATGAAAATCGTATACATCAAGTAAAACGTGATGATTTCTCAGGTATTCCCAATCTTCAGAGTCTAAGTTTAATGTGGAATTGTTTGCCTGGGCGCCTCAAAGCATTGAAATTGCCTTCATGCCAAGTGATTATTGATCCGGAAGCATTTGTTAATCTCAAGAACTTGACCTTCCTTCAATTGGCAGGAAATAGTCTCAAGACTATTCCTCTTCTACCCCAGCACCTTGAGGTTTTAGGATTAGAATTTAATAATATTTTCCGGATTGAACAACCCCTAGGAACACCTTTTCTCAAACAACTGCTTCTTGCCAAGAATTGCTACTATGCCAACCCCTGTAATGAATCATTTTTCATTGATCAAATGGTGTTTCAGGATTTACCCGAGCTTCAGAACCTCACCCTTGGCTTTAATAATATGTCTTCCGTTCCCAAACAATTGCCTTCCTCACTGGAAAGTCTAGACCTTACAGAAAACAGAATTACAGAGATCTGGGAAAGCTCTTTTACAAACCTCACTAAACTCAGTTTCCTTAATCTGCAGTGGAACTGCCAAAGGTGTGATCATGCTGCTCAACCTTGCTTTCCTTGCCCAAATAATTCATCCTTAGGCCTGCATGACAACGCTTTTTTTGATCAGAGAGAGTCACTTGTTATCCTTAGTCTACGGGGAAACTCGATCTATTCCATTCCTAAAAATCTTTTTGCACAACTAAAGAAACTAAAGACACTTGACCTCTCAGAAAATCTCCTTGCCTACAGCATCCGTAATGGCACATTCTATGAGGAACTGCAGGGTGTTGTGTCCCTTAATCTTCTATATAATTATCAACCGCTGAAAACATTTTCAGAGCTGATACTGTCACCCTCTATTAGCAGAATGAAGTCATTGAGGAACCTTCATTTAAGTGGGCTTTTCTTTCATCAGTTGTCGAACAATAGCCTTAGACCTCTGTTCAACCTAACACAGCTTGAGTATCTTGACCTGCGCATGAACTTCATTAGTTCTTGTAATGTAACTGCATTTAACCAGCTGAGATCGTTGAGAATGGTTGTGCTTTCACAGAACATGCTAACCATCAACCCATACTACACAGCAAGCTCTAATAATGCCATGACCCTGGATAGATATCAGAGGGATGATCACCTGAATCTTCAAGACATGCCTGCATTTGAGTCAAAGCTCCAGATGAACTATTTACACTGCACTGACAAAGAATGTCCAAAAAGTTATTCAATGATGAATTTCCAAAAGTGTTTCTGTTATCGAAAACTCTTTTTTGACCTGTCACAAAACAATATACCATGGCTGAATGCAAGTACTTTCAAAGGAATGGAGAAAACAGTGTGCTTGGACCTGTCCTATAACTATATGAGTCAAAGTTTAAATGGCCAGCAGTTTTATCCTCTTACCGAACTGGTATACCTCAACATGGCACACAACCGTATTGACCTTTACTTTAATGAAGCATTCCAGGAGCTAAGGAGAACACTGAAGGCTCTTGATCTTAGCAACAATGAATTCCATTTTCAGATGAGGGGAATTGGGCACCGCTTCACTTTCATAAAGAACCTGACTTCACTTGAAGTTCTTAGTTTAGCAAACAATAACATTGGCATGCGAATCTCCAACACACTTTATAGCACATCTCTAAAGTGCCTGTTATTCTCTGGAAATCGTTTGGACATCATGTGGGACACCAGTGGAGATCAGTACATACGATTCTTTCAGGGGTTGACAAACCTTACATACCTGGACATTTCTGACAACAAGCTTAGATCATGTTCCCCAGAAGCAATAGTTAACCTTCCTCCAAGTATTCATGTGCTCAAGATGGACTCAAACCTACTGAATTACTTTCCCTGGAACAATATCTCCGTTCTCAGTCAACTGTGCTATCTGAACCTCAGTGGAAACTATCTGTTTAATTTGCCAGACAGCGTTATCTACTTTGGCATTAAGCTTAGAAGCCTGGACCTCAGTCATAACCGACTAAGTGCAATTCCAGAGTCTTTCTTTAGTCAGGCAACAGGTCTTAAAGAACTGATGCTCAATCACAACCAGTTAAAGATCTTAGAGATGCACGCTCTCCCCCCATCATTACAGAAAGGCAATACCATTTGTATCACTTCAAAGATCTCCTGCAAGCTAACACTGCATGCTAACCCATTTACATGTAGCTGTGCTACTTCCTGGTTTACTGATTTTCTGCGAACAAGTCCTGTGGATATTCCACACCTCACTACAGATGTTCGCTGTGGTTTTCCTGAATCACAGACAGGAGTAAATGTCCTTTCCATTGATCCTCGCTCCTGCCAGGAGATATTTGGCAGTGTTTCCTTCCTCTTTACTTTCCTCCTTACTATTGCAGCAACTGCAGTCCCCCTTTTGAGGCATCTATATGGCTGGGACCTGTGGTATTGTTTCCAGATATTGTGGGCAGGACACAAGGGTTACATGCCACTTCACGGAAACAACATGAACAACCAACATGATGCATTTGTGGTGTTTGATACAAAGAACAAGGCAGTGAGAGATTGGATCTACAATGAGATGTTGATTAACTTGGAAAGCAGAGGAAGATGGAAATTCCGGCTCTGTCTGGAGGAACGGGACTGGATACCAGGAGTATCATGCATTGAGAATCTACACAACGCAGTGTACAACAGCAGGAAAACAGTGTTTGTGCTGACTAATCAGGGTGGCTGTGCTTCTCTGAATGGGGTAATAAAGCAAGCTTTCATTCTGGTCCAGCAGAGACTGCTGGATGAGAAAGTGGATGTTGCAATTGTGGTCCTCCTGGATCCTCTTTTCCCCAAGCTCAAGTACTTGCAGATGAGAAAAAGGCTATGCAGAAAGTCAGTTCTCTCCTGGCCTAAGAACCCTCGAGCCCAGCCTCTCTTCTGGAATAATTTGCATATTGCTTTAGCATCTGACAACGTGAGATCTTATGATAAAAAAGTTACAGAGAGCTTCCTATCTAATGAGCTTATATAAACCAAGGCACCAAGATGTTATATTTACCCAAAACATACTAAGCAATTCAGAAGGCCTGTTTATTTACAAAAGTTGATTTGTTTATTTGCATACACTGAAAAGTATGAAAGCAACACTAACTGCAAAACTTAATATAATGTTTTCTTCAAGACATTTCAGACAGTGAATGTTTATTAACATAAAACAAAAGAGATGTCAGAGCTCATCTTGGAGGCAGGAATGCACCCTGGACCAGATGTCTGTCCAATGCAATTTAGTAGAGCCAATCCGTCTGCTGGCTTGTCTGCTATTTGATACTTGCAAAGAAACTGCAGTACGTGGTGGAAACCTACATGAAGAGCATTCAAAATGCCTCAGAGACAGTAATTGGAACCTAGGAACCCTGAATGCAGGAACTGTAAGGCTTCATAACTACCTGCTGCACCACTGAGCTGCCCACATATTTTGTGTTTACTTATTCTATAAAATATTCTTGACCATTAATTGCTTTCTGCCATACTTTTAGCCTATAATTAATATAGTGCCTCACTGATACTACAATCATTGTTTAATTTGCTAGCTTCATAGCAACATCATATGTTCTAAAAGTATACATTTTGGATGTACAATAAGATTGTGTAACAAGCCCTGTTGTATGAAGTTATTATATCATAGTATATGTATATTTAAATATGAAGACAAATCAGTCATTTTCAAATTTCTGTACATTATAATACATTCTAATACAAGATAAAATACATTTTGCAACTTGTGTATGTTCCTTTCATTAGAAACTTTTTTAACCGATGCAAAGCATCTCATGGACCAGTCTTCATAATTAACTTGCACATGCATTGTTGTCAAGCTGAAAATTCTGTACAAGGGGGAGCTATTAACAGTCAAGTAGCCTTTATTTGTGTGCTTCATTATGAAGGCAAAACACAACTTGATTCCCAGTTTGTCTACTTATACTACGTACTAAAAGTATGTACTCTTTTTGTGAGGAAAAAGTACATACTTTTGAGTGTGTAGTAAAGGAGTATGCAAGTACTGGGATATATTAACACGTCACGGATGTAACAGAAGAGAATTTTGTTGCCCAGAAGAGAACACTGTCACCGTAAACAAACTCCTTGTTACATTTCAGCACTTCTTCGTTCATTATTCCTTATATAATTTATAGTATAAAGGTTCATTTCTGATACCCTTGATTAATTTTTTTCACATTTATTTACACCTCTCCAAAATGCGAATTCGGTGAAGCAGCCCATCAGAAAACTCCTCCTCCCTCGTTCAAGGGCAATATTAGCTGAAAAAGTGTCCACGGATCCACACTTCGAAATCTACCAGAAATAACAGACCATCTGGGTACCTCTGGGATACTTGTTTCAATATACAATGATTTGGGACACAATAATTCTAATCTTGTATACTATTTAGGACAGATAGCATGCCAACTGGGACACAGCTACTGCCTAACAAATCATAAACAATTGGCTAACTATCTAACTTGAGCATGTAGGTATGCTTTCTAACAACCAGTGCTGATTAGTGTTGTTGAAACACCAGATTATAGTTAACAGTTGGAAAACTAGCTTTTAGCCTTACATGCCAAAAACTGGAATAGGTTGAGAAGCACCAACCTAAAAT
Source organism: Ictalurus punctatus (assembly GCF_001660625.3). Classification (NCBI taxonomy): domain Eukaryota; kingdom Metazoa; phylum Chordata; class Actinopteri; order Siluriformes; family Ictaluridae; genus Ictalurus; species Ictalurus punctatus. The sequence goes on along the minus strand of NC_030420.2, from coordinate 10,805,218 downwards.
AAATAAGTGTGTAAGTTAATACAGAAATACTAATTTGTCAGATTTTATAGATTTACTGTTTACAGATATTAATTTTAAACTTATTTGCTTAATAGTTCATTTTATTTATTTATCTATCTATCTATCTATCTATCTATCTATTTATTTATTTATTTAGTAATTATACTTGTACACTACCCAAGTGTATCTTGGTGCAAAATGCATTCATGCTATATGAATAACAATAAATGTGATGCCATGACATGACACCTGCAGAGAAGTGTGCAAAAGTCATAAAATGTACAAATGTTTCCTGCAGTAACCATAATTAGCAATAAATATACTCAGCAAAAAAAAGAAACGTCTACTCACTGGTCCAACGACGGTATCCAATGATGTGGTAGAAGGCTTCCAGTGTGCTTCTGTCTTTTTCGAAGCGATGTGAATACATTTAGATTATTAATTTTTTTTTATCATCGAATTTTTATTGAAAATTTACATTTTACATAACACCCCACACAACAACCCCAACAAACAACCACAGCCAAAACCAAAAGAAAGGGGGAAACAAAAAAAAACAATAAACAAACAACCAGAGAAAAAAACAAACAAACAAACAAACAAAAACAAAAAACTAACAAACATAAAAACCCAAAACAACAACAACAAAAAAGGGGTAAGATGATCAGGAATTACAGTCCACCACTCCTCAATCCACCACCAGGGTGCGTACATCATTGAAGTAGGTAATAAATTGTGCCCATTTTCCCAAAAACGAGTCACTCCTGCCTCTGATGTTGTACTTGATTTTTTCAAGTTTTAAAAAGAAGATTAAGTCTTTAAGCCAGACTGATATAGAGGGGGGTTGTGGAGAGGTCCAAGACAACAGTATTCTGCGCCGAGCAAGTAACGATGCAAAGGCCACAACACTAGCTTCTTTATGGTTCAGAGGTTGACGCTGAGATGGAACACCAAAGATGGCAATTAAAGGACAGACATCTACAGTGAGGGAAAAAAGTATTTGATCTCCTGCTGATTTTGTACGTTTGCCCACTGACAAAGAAATGATCAGTCTATAATTTTAATGGTAGATTTATTTGAACAGTGAGAGACAGAATAACAAGAAGAAAATCCAGAAAAACGCATGTCAAAAATGTTATAAATTGATTTGCATTTTAATGAGGGAAATAAGTATTTGACCCCCTCTCAATCAGAAAGATTTCTGGCTCCCAGGTGTCTTTTATACAGGTAACGAGCTGAGATTAGGAGCACACTCTTAAAGGGAGTGCTCCTAATCTCAGTTTGTTACCTGTATAAAAGACACCTGTCCACAGAAGCAATCAATCAGTCAGATTCCAAACTCTCCATCATGGCCAAGACCAAAGAGCTCTCCAAGGATGTCAGGGACAAGATTGTAGACCTACACAAGTCTGGAATGGGCTTGGACCGTTGCCAAGCAGCTTGGTGAGAAGGTGACAACAGTTGGTGCGATTATTCGCAAATGGAAGCAACACAAAAGAACTGTCAATCTCCCTCGGCCTGGGGCTCCATGCAAGATCTCACCTCGCAGAGTTGCAACGATCATGAGAACAGTGAGGAATCAGCCCAGAACTACACAGGAGGATCTTGTCAATGATCTCAAGACAGCTGGGACCATAGTCATCAAGAAAAAAATTGGTAACACACTACGCCGTGAAGGACTGAAATCCTGCAGCGCCCGCAAGGTCCGCTGCTCAAGAAAGCACATATACATGCCCGTCTGAAGTTTGTCAATGAACATCTGAATGAGTCAGAGGACAACTGGGTGAAAGTGTTGTGGTCAGATGAGACCAAAATGGAGCTCTTTGACATCAACTCAACTCGCCGTGTTTGGAGGAGGAGGAATGCTGCCTATGACCCCAAGAACACCATCCCCACCGTCAAACACGGAGGTGGAAACATTATGCTTTGGGGGTGTTTTTCTGCTAAGGGGACAGGACAACTTCACCGCATTAAAGGGACGATGGACGGGGCCATGTACCGTCAAATCTTGGGTGAGAACCTCCTTCACTCAGCCAGGGCATTTAAAATGGGTCGTGGATGGGTATTCCAGCATGACAATGACCCAAAACACACGGCCAAGGCAACAAAGGAGTGGCTCAAGAAGAAGCACATTAAGGTCCTGGAGTGGCCTAGCCAGTCTCCAGACCTTAATCCCATAGAAAATCTCTGGAGGGAGCTGAAGGTTTGAGGTTTATGACTGAGGTTACAGGGCGAAAGTTTGCATTTTTCACACGTCAGGAACATTGGGATATATTGTAGACAGTTTTGTCCTAGAGAGGTGAGCTCTGTGGACCACTTTAAATTGTATGAAACTAAGTCTAGCACATGACGTGGTGGTACGTATATTATCTAACGCTCTGCCCCAGTAATCATCCTCAAGCTCCAGGCCCAATTCCTCTTCCCAAGCACCAATGGTTTTGATATTGTAAGAAACGTCCTGTGACCACATCGTTGCATATATCCGTGAAATAATGCCACCCTTATTAGGATTCAGTTTGAACACCTCTTCCCATGCAGACTTTGTAGGTAAGGAGGGAAAACCAGCGAATAGGGAGGAGACACAATGCCTAACTTGAAAGAAACGGAATAGGTGAGACGGAGGCAGGCTGAATGAGGAGGATAATTCAGAAAAGTTTGCAAACAAATTATGAATTATTATTATTATTATTAATGAAAAGATCCTCAAAGCGTTTCAGACCCTTCTTTTCCCACAAAGAGAATGTGGAATCCATAAAGGAGGGGGGAAAGAGGTGGCTATTACATATAGGTGCCATGGTTGAGGCCGAGATGAATTTAAAATGACGGTGAAACTGATAGAAAATTTTTAGAGAGGTACATACTATTGGATTATCCGTGTATTGTGAAAGGGCTATAGGAAGGGAGGAGAACACCATAGCAGGGAGGGAGGTTGAAGTACAAGACTTCGCTTCTAAGTGGCACCATGGAAGAGAGAGGGCCTGCACCCAGAGCACCAGTTTCTGAATATTAACCGCACAATAATAATACATGAAATTGGGCAAGGAGAGGCCACCACTTAGTCGACTCCTCTGAAGTGAAAATTTGGTAACCCTGGGAGTTTTCCAGGAATTTTGGAAGAATGTTCATTTTTACTGTGTTTATTCTACCAAGAGGGGATAATGGTAGAGCTGCCCATCTTTGGAAGGCCGACTTCATGTATGAAATTAAGGGTGCAAAATTCGCCGCCATTAACGCAGAATAACAACGGGTGACATTAACTCGAGATATTTGAATTTTGAGTCCTCCAAATGAAAAAGTATTTCAGTCTGTTTTATTTTTTTGCCCAGATTGGTTTATGGGTAAGCATTCACTCTTCTGCAGGTTCAATTTATACCCGGAAAATTTCCCAAAGTCATTTAATATGCGTATTATCTCAGGACTAGATGCAATCGGATCTGTAACATAAAGTACTAAGTCGTCAGCATATAGGGCTAGTTTATGTTCACTTCCTTTGCGAATTATACCCTGAAATACAGGAAGAGTTCTAAGCACCATCGAGAGAGGCTCAACTGCTATGGCAAAAAGTAAGGGTGACAGAGGACATCCCTGGCACGTACCCCGTGACAGAGTAAAATAGTCAGATTTAGCATCGTTGGTATATATGGAAGCCTGCGGTTCCACATATAATAAACGGATCCATGATATCAGTCCGTCCCCAAAGCCGAACCTCCTTAGCGCCATAAAAAGATATTCCCATTCGATCCTATCAAATGCCTTTTCTGCGTCCAAAGAGATGACCACTTCAGATGAGGCGCTGTTTTGTTTTGAATACAAAATGCTAAGTAGAGTACGAATATTAGAAAAGGAATGCCGTCCTTTTATAAACCCGGTTTGCTCCTCTGAAATAATGCTAGGGAGAACTCCCTCCAAACGAGAGGCCAAAAGTTTGGCTAAAATCTTGACATCAACATTGAGGAGGTTAATAGGTCTGTACGAATTACATAATGTCGGGTCCTTCCCATCTTTGAGCAATAGAGTTATAGACGCTTGTCTCAATGTTTGTGGCAGCGTCCCTAGTTCTAAGGATTCCTCGAATACAGCTAGAAGTAATGGGGCCAATACAACATGAAATTTCTTATAAAATTCGGCAGGAAACACGTCCGGGCCAGGTGATTTCCTAGATTGCAATGAGTTGACTGAGTTAGTGATCTCATCTAAGGTGATGGGGCTGTCAAGCTCAGATGCCAATAGACTGTCAACTCCAGGAAAATCAATATTTCCAAGAAAATGGTCCATGTTACCTGAATTGTCAGGAGATCCAGCTGTGTATAAAGAGGAGTAAAAACTTTTAAAAGTTGAATTAATTTCTACAGAATCCGAGGTTAATGCACCACTGGACTGCATAATCTGAGTGATAGAGCGCGAGGCCACTCAGCTACGCAGTTGGTGAGCCAACAACCGACCGACCTTATCTCCATATTCATAATAATTGCCACGTGTATGTAACAACAGCCTTTCCGCCTCACCTGTCGATAACAACTCGAACTCCGCCTGCAAATTAAGGCTTTGTTTATGCAGCTCAGGGGTCGGAGAGCATATTGGTCATCAATGGCTCGAATATTATCTGATATTTCTTTTTTCTTATCCTTGCGTTGCTTATTGGCATGAGCGGAATAAGAGATTATCTGTCCCCTTAAGAAGGCCTTTAAAGTTTCCCAAAGTAAAGAGTAAGAGATTGAATCAGTTTGATTAGTAAGAAGAAAATCATCTATTGAAGTAGAAATATACTTGCAAAACGCTGAATCGGATAGAAGTAGAGAGTTAAGCCTCCATGGTGGACGAAAGGCGCGATGTGAAGGTAGAAGAATGTCAAGACTTAGAGGAGCATGGTCTGAAATAACAATTGGTAGATATTGAGAAATTAGAGAGTTATTAATAAAAAAAATAATCAATGCGAGAAAAAGATTTATGTACGTGAGAAAAAAAATTTTTTTTCTCACTGTGGGGTTAAAATACCTCCACGGATCAATGTAACCATTCTGAACCATAAACTCAGAGAATACCTTTGCCATTGCAGAGGGAGCCTTTGCAACAGCGCTAGATTTGTCCAAAACCGGGTCAATAACACAGTTTAAATCTCCCCCAAATATCAAGAGATGTGTGTTCAAAGCAGGAATTTTTGATAACAAATTCTGAGCAAAAGGAGCACTATCAAAAATCGCATATACATTCACCAAAACTACTGGCGTTTGTGAAATTTTCCCTTCCACAATCACATATCTACCATTTACATCAGAAATAACGTTATCAAAAGAAAAGGGCACAGTCTTATTTATCAAAATAGAAACTCCCCTGGACCTGGAATCAAAATTGGAGTGGAACATATGCGATGTCCAGCGAGCTTGGAGTCTGCGTTGATCCCTGAGACGGAGATGAGTTTCCTGAAGAAATGCAACGTCAGGTTTTTGTAGTTTTAAATGTGTCAAAACCTTGGATCTTTTAATGGGACCATTCAGACCTTTCACATTCCAACTTAGGAATCTGAATGAGCTTCGGGTATTTTCCATCAATTTAGATTAGTACAGAATGGAGTACAGAGAGATATCAATAAGGAAAGGGGGGGGGGGGGGGGGGAGAAAAACCCACAACAACAACACACCACCCCACCCTCCCCCCACCCCACAACCCAATGACCATCAATTATCTTCTCTCTATTCCCAAACAATGGAGGCAGAACCTCCGAACATCCGATACTTGTGAACTATTCCTATTCTTGTTGTGTGAAGTCACTCCCGAGCAAAAAAAAAACAAACAAGACAAAACACAGTCATTATGTATCACAGGCAACCTGTATATTTACATGGAAACTGATATAGTTGTCCACACCCGCATAGTTTTACAGTCCCATTACAGGTATTAATAAATCGGTTAACTGTTATGTAGACAGATTAAGATGGAGGATACCGTTCATTAAACCATCGTTGCGCTTTTTGGGGACAGTCGAATTGCAGCCTCTCATCACCGAGGTCTATCCGAAGGCGAGCAGGGTATCTGAGAGAAGATCGCACATTTCTCTCACGCAAGCTGTTTCTCACCGCAGCGAAGGCCGCCCTCCTCTTAGCGACGTTGGAGCTGAAGTCAGGAAATATGAAGAACTTACGGCCCTGATGGAAAAGTTGATTTCAATTCCCGCGTCGAACAACTTTTTCTCTGTCGTGAAAGTAGTGAAACCGCACAATCATCACTCTGGACCTCTGATTCTCTCGCTGCTCCTCCGAGGGCACGGGGCCAATCCGGTGCGCTCTATCCAGCAATGGAGCAGTCGGAAAGATTTCTGATCCGAGCACATCCTGGAAAAATTTTTGACATAAATGTTACCGGATCGCTCCGTTCTTCTCGTTCCGGAATACAGATGAGCCGGAGATTGCAGCGCCGCGATCGGGACTCTAAATCCTCAACTTTCTCGGTGAGTTGTTTGTTAGCCGAAGTTAGCTTCAGCTCCATCTGTTCCAGTGCTACAGTGCGGTCACTGTAATCATTCAGGTGCTGGTTAAGCTCGTCAATACGCCATCCTTGTGATTCAGTGCCCGATTTAAAACTCTCAAACGACGCAACAACTGGGGCCAGAGTGGAGTCAATAGCTGCTTTCACCTGAACTGGGATGGTAGATGTTAGCTCCTATTAAAGTGTTGCGGAGATTTTCAAAATCCAGCGGTAGCTTGTCGCCACGACTCGTCGTGCTCGGTGAAGATTTAGGTTTCCGTAGTCTTTCAGAAGCCATAATTCCTTTCTGGTTATAGTCGTGGACCGAGTAATTGAAAAGGAGCGCACCAAATGTCTTAGAAAAGATTCAGGTTGCCTGAAAAGTACAATTAAAAGATAAAATGCTCGGGAGCTCATTCCACGCGTACCTTCTCACTTACATGCTCAGCCGGAAGTCCCCAGATTATTAAATTTGTCATTCCAATTCTGTTTGACTCTCTCTTAAGTTAAATCTGACTCCAATTATAAAAACCTCCGTGTTATATTTATTTCTTAGTTATTTGTATTTTGATACTTTTGATATTTTGCATTTGATTAATTCTATTTTATTCTATACTTTAAGTTGTGCTCGTTCATTCGGATTCAGTGTCACTCAGAGTCTCGCACCGGTCGTGTTCGCGGATCTCACGGTCACAAACTCACCAGTCTTGGTCATTAGCCAGAGGTAATTGACTAGTACTATTTAGACGACCGCTCCATGCTTGCCCTTTCCTAAATAGTACTTTATTTAGTCCCCTTAGATAGTAACACTTAGTTACAATAATGTTATTTCAAGCCAGAGGTCATGACCACTAAAATCTACAGAGATAGACCAATAATATCTAAGTAAAATTAGCTTTATATAATCATGCCATAGTTCACATGTACACCTTAACTAGAGAAAGATTACAATAACCAGAGGTTTAGACTTCCCCCTATTTAGACTTTGTTGTCCTAAACAGGTATTTCATAACGAGCCTGTACAATCTAAGTACACTTAACTTAATGCCAAGTTGTTAGCCTGGACTCTAAAATCTCAGTTGGCGTGCCCCAATGCTCCACCTAAACCTGGATTTTAGTCTGTACTAACCTGGTCGCGGATTTGCGGTAACAAGGACTTAACTCTCCTTCTGTCAAGCCACACACGATGTGTGATTTATGGAGATACTAGAGATCCTGATCCTATCTGCCTTTAACAGCATGCAATATTTTTATTTGAACTGCTACTGACGGAATGAGACCATATTTTCCAGTTGCACTGAGACCTTTTGTATAATATAATAAACATGTATATTCCACATCTTATTCGCATTAAAACATGTTATTTAATGCATATAGACCTTGGGTGTGTTTACCTCTCCTCACAACTTCTCTCTCTGTGTCAAGATCACCTTAAACACACCCAAGGTCTATTCGCATTAAAACATGTTATTTAATGCGAATAGACCTTGGGTGTGTTTAAGGTGATCTTGACACAGAGAGAGAAGTTGTGAGGAGAGGAAGAAGGAAACAATGTAGTGACGATCTCCTAGTCTCCACTCAGCATGATGTGACATTTCCGATGGAGATGCTGATTTTTAAGGTGATCTCAATACAGAGAAATAGAAGGGTGTGGGAAGAAAAGACGTGATGATCTTCCAGTCTCTACTTCAGCATGATGTGCTATCTCAGGTGAGGATGCTAATTCTATGATTGAGAGAGAGATCGAGTGTTCGCTCTCATAGTAGTTCTTTGTCCATAGAGAGTATTTCTTCTAGGATCAGAGATCTTGTCACCAGCCTTACATCCCTTTTTCAGAAGACTGTATTTTAAAGATGATTTTGTAAAATCCAAATAAGCATTACATATCTTTATTGGAAAGGGTTTAAACAATGTTTTTCATGCTTGTTCAATGAACTATAAACAGTTATTGCACATTCACCTGTGGAACAGTCCTTAAGACACTAACAGTTTACAGGCGGTAGGCAATTAAGGTCACAGTTGCAATAACTTAGGACACTTAAGAGACCTTGCTACTGACTCTGAGAAACAACAGAAGAAAGATGCCTAGGGTGCCTGCTCGCCTGCATGAACATGCCATAGGCCTGCTGCAGGGAGGCATGAGTATTGCAGATGTGGCCAGAGCAATAAACTGCAATATCCCTAATGTAAGATGCCTAAGACAGTGCTACAGGGAGACAAGAAGAACAACTGATCATCCTTGCAGTGGAAAACCATGTGTAGCCATGTGTCCCCACAGACATGATCAAGAACTTGCAAATGCCTTGGTGGAAGAGTAGGGCCCGCCATGTCAATTTATCTTGCCTGCGAGAACGTGATAGGTGCATGATTGTCTTAACATACGTTTTTGCTGTTCTCATTGCCAACTCGTAAAATACCGACGAGTTGTCATGCCCCTAGGCGTCTGATACTGATGCAAAAGGGACCCTTCCACATTTGTATGGAACGCTCTGGGTTCTCAATTGACTCCAATGTAAACCCGTCCGCAGCGGTAAGAGACGCTCAGAGCAGACGCTCCAGCCGTCCATTCACTCCAATAATAACCTGATCACGGCGATACATGACGCTGTGAGCTTCAATCTGATTGGAGAATCATCGGTGTCGTCGGTGGTTGAGGATTATGGGTAATGTAGGTCTTTCCGCTATCCAAAACATACAAATAAAACTTTATTTCTCAGAATTGAAGGAGAAAAATCATACTGAGGGCCACATAAACTACATCTGCAGCAAAGTCCCGTCAAGGCGATTTGGAATTGAGAAATCTCCACAAAGGAAATTTAGTAACACAGCTGGCCGAAGAGACACGCAGCTGTCTATCTTTTTCATTAGCTGTGGATGAAAGCACAGACAACATGGTTACAGTGCATCTATCCATTTTTATTAGAGGCGTGAAGCCGGACCTCTGTGTCACTGAGGAGCTCTTGTATGTAGCTGCGATGCATGGGACCACAACGGGCCGGGGCATTTTTGGTGCAGTGGAGAAGTCTGTAAGTAAAAATAAATTGCCGTGGGAAAAGTTGGTGGGACTAACGACAGATGGTGCACCTGCAATGTGTGGAGGAAAAACTGGCTTGTTTGGACTAATGAAGGAGAAATTGCAAAAAAGTAACTGTCACACGCCCCTGATAACGTATCACTGCATCATCCATCAAGAAGCTCTGTGTGGAAAGGTTCTGGAGCTGGATGATATTATGACCACGGTCATGAAAATAATGAACTTTATTCGGGCGCGTGGCCTGAATCACCGCCAGTTCCAGCTGTTCCTGCAGGAGGGGGGCTCAGAGCATGGAGATATGCCATACCATACAGAAGTAAGGTGGCTGAGTAGGAGCATTTTGTTTTGTGTTTGTTATTTCCAGAACATGATCTATGAATGAGGATGTGTGTGAGATGGTGTCTCAGGGTGAGGACGGATCTACTTGATGTGTTCAAGGACAGGCAGCATCACCTCATTGTTGTTGTTCTTTTTGTAAAATGCTACTTCTGTAATACATGTTGGTTGTGCCATAGTCCCCCCCTTGACTGTGTTGAAAAAAGTTCTGAATGAAGTGAAGGGTTAATATCATAACTTGTTTATAATATTTTTCTTTATTTGCTTAAATAGTTTGAACACTGATTCAAGTAATGTGGGTTTCAAACTGAACATTTATTTTTACATCTGTGCAAATGCATATGTACTATTTGTAAGTTGAATACATAATAAATACAGTAACAGTTATTTAACAATATAATAAGGTGTGATTTAATTTATTTTGAATTACATTGCATTTTGTTACATTCATACTGTTACTGTGGCCCATCGAGGGCAACCATTATGCTGATGTGGCCCTCGGTGAAAATGAGTTTGACACCCCTGCTCTAGATCATCTGTCCTCATCCTACTTGACCTCTCTGCTGCTT
>NC_030420.2:10767317-10787317 GCF_001660625.3 Ictalurus punctatus | reverse complement strand
CAGCGGAGACGCGCGGCACCGTGAACGCGCGATGTGTGTGGGACATTCAGTTTCGCGACTGACGAAGAGCTCCGTGCTTCAACCGGTGAGTTTATCCTTTTAAAAATGAGATATTATATTATAAAGTCGGTTTTCTGTATGCGACTTTACCTCCTAAATGTAGTGTCGCAAGAGCTATCCAGTTTTGATGTATGTGCGAGACTATGAGCTGTTTATAAATACGCGTCCACGCATCGGCTGCATTTTTTGCAACTCGCTCCGACCTTAGAAGATACGCATTCATTTTCTGGGGGAAAAATACTAAAGCTACTTTACGGTCAACTACTGACTTTTCTCTTGTGTCTACTATCTTGCTTTTATGTCAGCTGACTGAAAGTGAGAAAGAACTCTGGTAGACCAAGTAGTGTTTTTAGAGGAAAGAGGGACACACGTAACGGTTTGAAAATACAATATGAAGGAGAAATACTGGTCACCCATATTCTATCATTACTTTCATCCCTTATGGGCAGACCTCTGTGCCAGAAAGAATTTAAAGCTAACGTGTACATCTTGTTGTTACGTAGTACTACATCATATCAAGCCTTTTAGAGTGTTATTAGTTTGTATGTATTGGTACATTGGTGCGTTGACGCTAGCAAACCAGAGCTCTTTTTTATCCAAGGGATTGACATGTGCAGTGATTAACAATCTCTTTATCCACTCCCCCAGGCCAGGCTTATTTAAATGAGCTCAACATCCAATCGCTTTAACTGGAAGGATTTCAAACGCCCATCCATCTGTTGCCCTGTGCATCTTTCTATATGATGACTGTTAATTACAGTTAATGGTCCAAGTACTTGGTGCTGAAACCCTATAGATTTATTACAGTTATCTTCTTTTTCACTGCTAAAATAGATCTGGTAGACATGAAGCTTGGTGGACAGGTAGTAGCCTACTTCCTAATGCTACTAAGTGACACAAGCTTGATCAGATTTCAAGTGCAGCACTATAGTGCGGTATAGGGCTTTTGATGCTCTACCAAAGGCTCCCAGTGTGTCTTTTGTGGCCACAATCTTCACAATTTTGTAGGTTGCAGTTTGATTGGCTCTCCGTGCTTCTGTGTATATGCACTTCCATGCCAGCGTTTCCAGTGGCAAAACAAACTTTTGAACACCAAAACACAATGAGCTGTTTAAAGCAATTTATAATCATTGGATTATTTTGCACAAGTTTACAGGAATGGAGACACAGTTGGGAAAGTTTTTCCCTGAAACCAGTGTCCCAACTGCTTGCCCACCTCCACTGTGATTGGCTTGTAGAAATCACACTTTTACACTGCATTTCCTCTAGTGAGGTGGAAGCAGGAAAAAATAGTGAAACTACTATTTTATGGTCAAGTAGTGTAGACAAATATTATATAATTTAATTTTCATAATTTATTCTACATCAGTGGAATCCTGTTCCTGGAGTGGAATCCTGTTCCTGGAGATCCAACCATAATTGTGCCTACCTACTCATTGCTTTAAGAAGTGCTTGATCATCTAAAACAAGGAAGAGGGTTGGTGACCACTGTTCTACATGCTTTTGTACTGATCGATTAGCAGAAAGGGAATAGATGTTTTTATCTCTGCTACTCTGTCATTAAAATAGATCAGTAAATTGGTCAGTTGGAACTTGTTTTCTCAGCATAGTGGAGCTGTTTATATGGAATCAATGCTTAGGGACTTAGGGTGTTTTCACATAAGAGAGAAATAGTTTGTATATATTGTAACATTATTTTTGACAGGTCTAGGTCAAGGTCAAAAAGATACATATTCTTACTCTCTACATCTAGGTCAAAGGTCATGATCATAAAATATATTTATAGTTATGTTAAATCGGGATCACATACATTCCTGACACAAACGTTACCATACATGGTGTGGCCATATATATTCCAGACACCCACACACGTTGCACACATGTTCTTTCTTTTCACATAGAATATGAAACACTCTGAGGTAGGTCATAAAAATATATATAGTTATGTTAAATCACATACATTCCTGACACAAATGTTACTAGTTATGTTAAATCGTGTTCCCATCCATTCCTGACACAAATGTTACTATACATGGAATGGCCATGTAGGTTCCCATCCGTTACGGATAAACACAGACACATATTGCACACATGTTCTTTCTAACACTCTGAGGTAGATCATAAAAAATATATAGTTATGTTAAATCGGGTTCCCATACATTCCAGACACAAATGTTACCATACATGGTATGGCCATGTGTACTACACACACACATCCAAACAAAAATATGACACACACAAACACATTTTATTTTCACATTATTTAAAAGGAATTTAAGTGTTATGTACTAAATTACCATAATTATGAACACAAGTTGTTAAGTTGACAATCATTTTTAAAATTACGTTTCTCCATTTAGATTGTCTGCAGTAGAATGCAGTCTTTTAAACCAGAAAAATGACTACCTTTAAGTTGTATAACAATAGTAAGTAAAATCCAGTGTGATTTACATTACAAATCTCATACGTAACATCTCTGCAGGATTTATAGACGTTAAAGCACTGAATGAAATGAGCAATATAGACAAAAAAGAAACACTCTGTGTCTACTACTTTTATCTCTCTTATAGAACTATCCACAGTCCAAAGGCTGTGGAGCTAAAAGGCTACGTGTGCGAATGACAAAAGATTTAAAAAATAAAATAAAAAATGTATCAATACATGAAATTAGATTATACAATGTAGTTGAGGTTTACATGAATAAGCAGAAATGTAATCATGCTTATCTTTCCTATAGCACAAATGAAAAGCCCTCTCCAGATGAGCAGATTTGTCAAATGAAACTTTTTCCTTCTTATCCACTGCTATGGTAAACTAAAGCGTAGATATTCAAATTACACTGCTAAATATGACTAGCATTAGTTACGTGTAGTAGTGCAAAATAGTCCATCAAATGTATTAGCAGGTGTAGCCTAAACACGAGTCCACTATTGGTCATATCACAATTGAGAACATGCCCCAAATTCATTGCTTTAGTAGAATTTAATTGTAAGTGAAATGATACTCACATTGTAACGTCCTTAGTATTTGTTCAGTCTACAGGTCCTCTAACACTCTGTTAAATGAATAAATGTAAATGTACTACAACGTAAATTTTGTTTTAAATCAATTAATGCAGAAATTACACACAATATTAAGTTGATGTAATTATCAACATTATTATGTCAACACAACTCATCAAAATAATGTGTATAACTTTAAATATTTAATTAATTCAATAAATTAGAATTTTTATCTTGCAACCACACATTAAATTTAGTTTGTGGGGGTTTGTTTTTTATAGCTCCGCTGTTAGAAAATACATGATGGTTGAATGTGAACATAAATGAGCAGATTGTAAGCTTGTGAAATAAATGAAACTTTATTGATTGCACTTTTGAGAAAATGGCATGACTTTGAATAAAAATTTACTGTAATAAATGCTCTAAAACATTGATATACCCGAAGAAATGTAAAAAAAAAAAAAAAAAAGTTTTTACATACCTTCTAAATAGGTCCCTTTAGGAGGTAAACGTTTTAAAGACGGTGTTTTATAAGAAACGCGCGTATTACATGCCTTCTAAACCTAACCCTTTAGGATGTAAAATGTTTAAAGTGTTGCTTAAAAGAATCGAGAGTTTTGTTTAAACTAGAAGACACATTTTTCGGGCAATGTCTTGTAGGCCTATACACACTGTCCTACACATGTGTTTTCCCAGGGTGACAGTTCTGTAGATAGTGTAAATTTTACATTTATGAGCTCTGGTAACAGTGTCTGAAGTGTGTGTGTATGTGGGTGTGTGGGTGTGCGTGCGTGTGTGTGGGTGTGTTAGAGAGAGAGAGAGAGCGAGAGAGAGAGAGAGAGAGAGAGAGAGAGTGTCATGTGTTTCCTGGGGGTTTGCTGACCAGAATAATTACAGTGTGTTTATGTTAATGAATTAAGGGACGAGTCGTGTGTTTCAGGGTTTTACGATCTCTACCAATGTGTACATTTGTGGTTTAAGTGAATCTTTGTTTCTGAAATTACTTCTGTGGTAATTATCAGTTTGTGTAACTAATCTATCAGAAAATACTAGACCTGGTGTCTGAATGTGGTGGATGTATTAGAATTTTGGACATGTTATGCATGTGTAGCTCCCTATGTGAATGATCTACAGTGAGGGAAAAAAGTATTTGATCCCCTGCTGATTTTGTACGTTTGCCCACTGAAAAAGAAATGATCAGTCTATAATTTTAATGGTAGTTGTATTTGAACAGTGAGAGACAGAATAACAACAAAAAAATCCAGAAAAACGCATGTCAAAAATTTTATAAATTAATTTGCATTTTAATGAGGGAAAAAAGTATTTGACCCCCTCTCAATCAGAAAGATTTCTGGCTCCCAGTTGTCTTTTATACAGGTAACGAGCTGAGATTAGGAGCACACTCTTAAAGGGAGTTCTCCTAATATCAGTTTGTTACCTGTATAAAAGACACCTGTCCACAGAAGCAATCAATCAATCAGATTCCAAACTCTCCACCATGGCCAAGACCAAAGAGCTCTCCAAGGATGTCAGGGACAAGACTGTAGACCTACACAAGTCTGGAATGGGCTACAAGACCATTGCCAAGCAGCTTGGTGAGAAGGGGACAACAGTTGGTGCGATTATTCGCAAATGGAAGAAGCACAAAAGAACTGTCAATCTCCCTCGGCCTGGGGCTCCATGCAAGATCTCACCTCGTGGAGTTGCATTGATCATGAGAACAGTGAGGAATCAGCCCAGAACTACACGGGAGGATCTTGTCAATGATCTCAAGGCAGCTGGGACCATAGTCACCAAGAAAACAATTGGTAACACACTACGCCGTGAAGGACTGAAATCCTGCAGCGCCCGCAAGGTCCGCTGCTCAAGAAAGCACATATACATGCCCGTCTGAAGTTTGCCAATGAACATCTGAATGATTCAGAGGATAACTGGGTGAAAGTGTTGAGGTCAGATAAGACCAAAATGGAGCTCTTTGGCATCAACTCAACTCGCCGTGTTTGGAGGAGGAGGAATGCTGCCTATGACCCCTGGAACACCATCCCCACCGTCAAACATGGAGGTGGAAACATTATGCTTTGGGGTTTTTTTTCTGCTAAGGGGACAGGACAACTTCACCGCATCAAAGGGACGATGGACGGGGCCATGTACTGTCAAATCTTGGGTGAAAACCTCCTTCCCTCAGACAGGGCATTGAAAATTGGTCGTGGATGGATATTCCAGCATGACAATGACCCAAAACACACGGCCAAGGCAACAAAGGAGTGGCTCAAGAAGAAGCACATTAAGGTCCTGGAGTGACCTAGGCAGTCTCCAGACCTTAATCCCATAGAAAATCTGTGGAGAGAGCTGAAGGTTCGAGTTGCCAAACGTCAGCCTCGAAACCTTAATGATTGGAGAAGATCTGCAAAGAGGAGTGGGACAAAATCCCTCCTGAGATGTGTGCAAACCTGGTGGCCAACTACAAGAAACGTCTGACCTCTGTGATTGCCAACAAGGGTTTTTAAACCAAGTACTAAGTCATGTTTTGCAGAGGGGGTCAAATACTTATTTCCCTCATTAAAATGCAAATCAATTTATAACATTTTTGACGTGCGTTTTTCTGGATTTTTTTGTTGTTATTCTGTCTCTCACTGTTCAAATAAATCTACCATTAAAATTATAGAATGATCATTTCTTTGTCAGTGGGCAAACGTACAAAATCAGCAGGGGATCAAATACTTTTTTCCCTCACTGTATGTGTAATCCTTCTGTCAAGAAATGAACAGACTGAGGTTTCTGAAATAATTGAACTATTTATTGGCTACGTTGTTGAGAAAAACATTGTGATGTGTAAAACATTTCTACAGTCCTTCAAGGCTGTATGATGTCGTTGTTCTCTTTTACTGAAAGAAAGGTCAAAACCATCGGTGTTATTCGTTGTGGAGACTGAAGTGACAATATGTCTGAAGAAAATGAAAATATGTATTACATATCCTACCTTCTAACCAGGTTATTTTAAGGGTGAAAAAACCTTTTTTAAAGACGGTGTTTTAAAAGAATCGTGCATTTTGTTTAAACTATAAACAAGATTTCAGAAAATGGTTCGCCAACCAGAGTTTTCCAGAGAAGACTCCTTGATTTAAAGGGCTTGAATTGTAAAGAATTGCTTTCTTTTGTGGTGGGTTTTAGATAATAAAACTGTGCCCAGTAAAAAAAAAATCTGTACACAGTGTGGTTTTTTCAGTTCTACAGTGAAAAGAAGTCTCCCTATATTTTCAAGGTGTTCAAAATAATTTTATTTTTAATTTTATTTTATACATCGCATAAGACATTCATTAATCTACTATGATAAGCTCAAAAAGGTTCAGTCCATACAAAATGGTCAGATTCTGATTTGTAGTACCCTCATAGCAAACTCAACACTAACTCTAAATGATGATTGGAAATGTGCCATTTCTGGCAGCATATACACTCACCATCCACTTTATTAGGAACACCTTTAGACCTGCACATCCATGCAGTTATCTAATCAGCCAGTCATGTGGGAGTAGTGCAGTGCAAAAAAAACCCAAAACATTCAGATACAGGTCAAGACCTAGCTTCAATTAATGTTCACATCAAACATCAGAATGAAGAAAAATGTGATTTTACACAGAATGGTGTGAAAATACTCAATGTTGCTAAATTGGGTGGCTGTGGCGATAGAGCGGGTTGTCCACTAATTATAGGGTTCGTTCGATTCCCGGCCCACATGACTCCACATGCCGAAGTGACACTGAACCCCAAGTTGCTCCTGATGGCAAGCTAGCAACTTTCATGGCAGCTCTACTGCCATTGGTGTGTGAGTGTGTGTGAATGGTGAATAAGAACCAGTGTAAAGTGCTTTGTAGAACCGCTAAGATTAAAAAAGCACTATATAAGTGCAGACCAGACAAAATACTCGAACCAGCCCATCTGGGAAGAACAAAAATGCCACAGTTAAAGTCACAGAGATCACATTTTTTCCCCATTCTGATGTTTGATTCCTTATCAGTATCGATTATTAAACATTATAATTGCTTAAATAATTACTTCTTCTTCATCCTCTTCCTCTTCTTCTTCCACTTATCAATGACGACTAATGAGGTGGAGCCTTATTCACCCAAACAGTTGTAACTCGAGTGATTGCATGGATCCACACAAAATTTTAAAGGTGTATATAGGACAGGATTCTGTGATTATATGCAAAGGTTGTACATCAGGGGTAGAGCTAAGGTAAAAATAACTTTTTCTCAGCAACTGTACATCCAATCAAGCTGAAATTTGGTATGGTGCTAAAATTTGATAAAAGTCCATACAGTATGTAAGTGGATTCCTGATGATGGTCTAATTCATTAAAAACATGGCCGCTATCAGCCAATCAACTTTCAGCAGGCATTTGACAGTGTTAACATTGAGCTATCATCATGAAACAAATTGGCTAATGGACTGGCGCTATTCATATTATTGCACACAAAAACAAGCTTTCTCTTGGAAAATATCGTGTAGAAAGACATTTAAAGAAAAATAAATTAGTTTGATTCCACTGTTGAAACTATATTTGAAAAAAAAAAAGCCTTTTGGACCATTTAGCCACATCCATGCAAATTTATGATAATTTGCATAATAAACTAAACCTATTTTTGAGAACTGATCTTCACAATATTGATGTCAAACTACTTAGGAGAGTCTGATCCTCAATAATGATCAAAAACAGGTTGACATTTATAAACAGTAAGGCCACCACATGTCAGTCAATTCTAAAATGGCAGACATGGTTTACTCAAATGCAGTGCTGTGAAAAAGTATTTGCCCCATCCTGATTTCTTCTGTTTTTGTGTATATCTCATACTAATTTTTTTCAGAAATTAAAACAAAATCTAAGATAAAACAAAGGCAACCTGAGTAAACCCAAAATACAGTTTTTAAATTATAATGTTATTTATTGAAGCAAAAAGTTATCTAATGCCAACTGGACCTGCGTGAAAATGCAATTGTAGTAGTTACTAATTCCCCAAATCTATGAAACTGCATTCATAATGGGGTTCAGCTGGACTAGACACAACCAGGCCTGTTTACTGCAAACCCTGTTCAATCACATCAACACTTAAATAGAACTTTTTCAACAGTATGAAGCTGGTTAAAAAATCTTACCCAGTAATACACTATGTCAAAGTCGAAAGAAATTCCAGAAATTATGAGGAAGAAGGTGATTGAAACACATCAGTCTGGGATGGGTTACAAAGCTATTTCAAATGCTCTGGGACTCCAGAGCCATTATCTCCAAATGGAAAAACTCAATAGTGAAGCTTCCCAGAAGTGGCTGACCTTCCAAAATTCTTCAAAGAGCACAGCAACTACTCATCCAGCAAGTCACAAAAGAGCCAAGGGCAACATCAAAGGACCTACAGGCATCAGTAAAGGTCACTGTTCACGACTTCACTATCAGGAAAGACACTGTGCAAAAATGGCATCCATGGAAGAGTGTTGAGGTGAAAAGCACTCCTTACTCAGAAGAACATTAAGGCTCATCTGAATTTTGCCAAAACACACCTTGATGATCCTCAAAGCTTTTGGAAGAATGTTCTGTGGATTGATGAGTTGAAAGTGGAACCGTTTGGTGGTCGGTTGAACACTGATTTCTACAAAAAGAACATCATACTGTACCTACTGTCAAGCATGGTGGTGGAAGTGTGATGGTGTGGGGATGCGTTGCTGCTTCAGGGCCTGGGCAATTTGCAATAATTGAGGGAAACATGAATTCTGCTCTCTACCAGAAAATCCTAAAGGAAAATATCCAGTTTTCCGTCAAGTTGAACTGGATTATGCAGCAAGACAATGATCCATAGCATAGGAGTAAGTCCAACTCTGAATTGCTCAAAAAAGCTAAATTAAGTTTTGGAGTTACCTAATCATGACATGACATGAACCAATTGAGATGCTGTGGCAGAAACTTAAATGAGCAGTTCATGCTCGAAACCCCTCCAATGTGGATGGACTAAAGCAGTTCTGCAAAGAATTCCACCACAGAGCTGTGAAAGATTGATCTCCAGTTATTGGAAGCATTTGGTTGTAGTTATTGCTGCTAAACGTGCTACATCTAGATTTTAAGTTTAAGGGGCAGTTTTTGACATGGGTGATAGGAGTTTTATAACTTTTTTACTTCAGTAAAATAAATAAATAAAAACTGCATTGTGTGTTTACTTGTTGCCTTTGTTTTATGTTGTATTTCGTTTGAATATCTAAAACTATTTAGTATGAGATATATACAAAAGCATAAGAAATCAGGATGGTGCAAATACCTTTTCCCAGCACTGTATCTGTAATTCATGACTGGTCATATGAATTTGAACCAAACTGGAGAAATATGTTCAGTACAAGGTTCTGAGGATGTATGCAAAGGTTGGGGCATGATCATACATAGGGGGCAGAGTTTAAGTAAAAAAATAGGTGTTTCACCAGAACATTAAGGCTGATCAAGTTGGAATTTGGTAGGGTGGACCTATGTGCTTATCTATAAGCGGATTTTTCATAATACCCAATTACTGAAAAAATATGGCTGCCATAAGCCAAGTAGGATTTAGCAGGTATTTGATAAGGTTCCCATTAAGCTATTGTCATGAAACTTGCATGGTGGTTTCAGGAAGAACCCTACTAGTACTTGATGTTGTCTCAACTGAGCTGCAATTTAGTGTACTGCACTGATCTACTAATATGTAACTAGATTTTTAATCATCACTGAATTACCTCAAAAACATTGACACTTTCAGCCAATCAGCTTTCAACAGTCATTTTCAACAACTGGCATTGAGCTATCATCAAAAAAACCTGATAAGTATATTCATATATGGACAATTAATGGTTCTATGTATCTTAGCAAGTCTTGGTGATATTCAGAGAAAATGGTCTGCTAACTGCAAATTAGCTTCTTCTTCTTTTGATGTCAGATTCAAAACATGTCTTACATTAGTTCAACTGGTAGAGGAGGAGGTGTTGGACTCATCCATAGTCAAAATCTAGTCGTCACACAAAAACCTAAGCATAAATTTAATTCTTTTGAAATTCTTTATACCAGTATAAGTTATGTAGCCACAAAAAATAAGTCAATTCCTCTAATTATTATTTACAGACCCCCAGGGCCATATACTGAATTTCTTAGTGAATTTGAAGACTTTGTCTCAAACCTGGTTGTGTCTGTAGACAAAGCATTAATCGTCGGAGACTTTAATATTCATTTTGATAACCTGGAAGACCCTCTAAGAATAGCGGTTGTGTCCATCTTAGATTCAGTAGGGATTAATCAGAACGTAATCGGGCCTACTCATAATGGTGGTCACACTCTTGACCTCATACTAACATACGGACTAAGTATAGAAAATATTATCATTTTTCTGCAGTCTGAAGTTGTCTCAGACCATTATCTTATCTCGTTCATAATACGTATTGATCATAATATTTCCACCTCGTCTCGCTACCGCGTAAAACATACCTACACATCAGCTACTGCACCGAGCTTCATAAATAACCTCGCAGAAACATCAATTAGATTTGGATCACCGTCAGATCACACAGAACTCGATCAGGCGACTGAAAGCTTGGAGTCAACACTCCGCTACACGCTAGATAGAGTGGCTCCACTCAAAAGGAAAATAATTAGAGAAAAAAAATTAGCACCCTGGTATAATGATCAAACGCGAACCTTAAAACAGACAACTCGACAATTAGAACGTAAATGGCGTCAAACCAAACTGGTGATATTTCAAACAGCATGGAAGGAGAGCCTACTGAAATATAGGAAATCTCTTGGCGATGCTAGAAAAATCTATTTCTCCACCTTAATAGGAGACAACAAAAACAATTCTAGATTCCTTTTCAACACAGTAGCAAAATTAACTAGGAATAAAACCACTACATAGAGAAACACTCAATCATTACATAGCAGTGAAGATTTCATGAAATTTTTCAATGATAAGGTTGAAAATATTAGACGTGAAATACAGGCCATTAAATTAAAACTGGACAGTACTGTAATAAACCCATTACCTGACAATGTAGCAATATCAGATCAATGTTTAGAATGTTTTGCTCCGCTTAGAGAGCGCGAACTAGCTACATTAATCTCTTCAGGCAATTCATCAACTTGCATACTAGATCCCGTACCTACATGTTTGTTTAAACAGATTGGTCCAGTAGTAATTGAGCCACTTCTAAATATAATCAATTCTTCCCTAAGCAGTGGCTATGTACCTAAATCACTTAAATTAGCAGTTATTAAACCCTTGATTAAAAAACCTGATCTTGACCCATCTCAATTGTCCAACTATAGACCAATATCAAATCTCCCCTTCATCTCTAAGATTTTAGAAAAGGTTGTAGCAAAGCAGTTATGCTCGTACTTAGATAGGAATAACATTCATGAAATATATCAGTCAGGATTTAGACCTCATCATAGCACAGAGACAGCGTTAGTTAAAGTAGTAAATGACCTTCTACTGACTTACGATCAGGGTTGTGTCTCGCTGCTTGTGTTACTCGACCTTAGTGCAGCTTTTGATACTATAGATCACACTATTCACCTTGATAGATTAGAAAATGTTGTTGGTATTAAGGGAACAGTCCTCTCCTGGCTCAGGTCTTATCTCACCGATCGTTATCAGTTCGTAGATGTAAATGGTGAATTCTCCATGCGTACTGAGGTTACTTTTGGAGTTCCACAGGGTTCTGTTTTAGGCCCACTGCTCTTTACTTTATATATGCTACCCCTAGGTCAAATTATTCGTAAACATGGAATTAGCTTCCACTGTTATGCTGATGATACACAGTTGTATGTTTCAGCGAAGCCAGAGGACAGACATAAGCTTAGTAAAGTTGAGGATTGTGTAAAGGACATTAGACATTGGATGTTAATTAACTTCCTTCTGCTTAATTCTGATAAAACAGAAATACTTTTATTAGGCCCACATGTAGCTAGAAGTATTCTTTCTGATCACATGGTTACTCTGGATGGTCTTTCTGTTTCATCGTGTGCAGCAGTTAAAGACCTTGGAGTGATTATTGACTCCAGCCTATTGTTTGATGCTCATGTAGATAATATTACTAGGATAGCCTTCTTTCATCTCAGAAATATTTCTAAAATAAGAAACATATTGTCACTACATGATGCGGAAATACTAGTTCATGCATTCGTCACCTCTAGATTAGATTATTGTAATGCCATACTGTCTGGATGTTCCAGTAGGAATATAAATAAGCTCCAATTAGTCCAGAATGCAGCTGCTAGAGTCCTAACTAGAACTAGAAGATACGACCATATCACACCGATATTATCAATACTGCATTGGCTCCCAGTAAAATCTCGCATTAATTATAAAATACTCTTATTAACCTATAAAGCACTAAATGGTCTCGCGCCACAATATCTAAGCGACCTTTTGGTTTTATATGATCCGCCACGCCTACTTAGATCAAAAGATGCAGGCTATCTGACGGTACCTCGAATAGTGAAGGCTACAGCAGGGGGAAGAGCTTTCTCTTATAGAGCCCCACAGTTATGGAACAGTCTTCCTATTAGTGTTCGGGACTCAGACACAGTCTCAATGTTTAAGTCTAAGCTTAAAACGTATTTGTTTACTCAAGCCTACCCTGACTAGATTCTGTTCTACTTTCTCCCTCTCTCCTTTCGCCGAGCCCCACACGAATTTATGGAGATACTAGAGATCCAGATCCTTTCTGCCTCTGGATGGAGCTCAAATCTTCTTTAATTCCAGACTGCTGGGACTACGGCTGCTCTTAACGCCATACAGACTTCATATAAATCAATAATGAACTTTTTCAAAATATCTGTTGTTACCCAGATGAGGATGGGTTCCCTTCTGAGTCGGGTTCCTCTCAAGGTTTCTTCCTCTTAAAACATCTTAGGGAGTTTTTCCTTGCCACTGTCGCCACTCAGTGGCTTGCTCAGTTGGGATAAATTCACACCTTTAATATCTGTATACCGTGTTGATATTTCTGTAAAGCTGCTTTGAGACAATGTCTATTGTAAAAAGCGCTATACAAATAAAATTGAATTGAATTGAATTGAATTAGTCTATATAGCCACACAACACATTCTAATATGGATTGTTAACAGACAGCATTGTAGCCCATCAAACAAAAGCGACAATAAATCTAGTCCAACTGAAATCCCAAAAAATAAAATACAAAAGTAGGTCCTTACCATTTAGAAGGTATTTCATCAGGATTTATTTGTAGCCAAGTTTTTGAAAAGTCCAGCCCAGTGAAAGCCTCAATCCGAAGTTTTTTAAACCCTTTTTTGCGCTCCACTTTCATATGTTCTGTTATCATTACAACGGTTACATTATGACAGCTAGTTAATGTCAAAACTGTCCACATGAATGCACCTATGTTCCCTCCCATTATCAAAACCAATAAGCACAAGACAAATATGACTGATGTACAACTGAACAAATAAAAGCACCTATTTTAACACAGTTTTGAACCGGGACCAGCAGCAGTATTAATTTGAAAATATACCAATTGCTGGACTGAAAATGTAGTTACTCATAGTTTTTAATTCATTTGGGGGGTCCTCTTTAGCACCCTTTAGGTTAGCTTAGGGCCCTCTTTAGCACCCTGCTGTGTTAGGTTACTGAATATTCATGAATATTCTTTATAATTTCATTTAAGGCTGCTTATAAATATTAACAAGCAGTCTCTAAAAAAAAACAGTCCGTGAGACTGAGAGGCAGAGAAAGACACACATGACAGTATATTTACAATACATAGACATGATTTTCAGAGTAATAATGAGTAGGGATGTTGACTAGTTGCTCCTAATATGAGAATATTAGTGTGTTGTTGTTGTTTAATCAGACGGAATGTGAAAAAAAAAATGTTGTAGAACATACAGTAATACTGATGTGCTGCTTAGGAACTATGGATGTCACGATACCAAAAATCTAGTAGTCGGTACAGATACCATCAAAAGTACACGATACTCGATACCAAAGTGGAAAACCATGGTGTGGTTTAAAAAAAAAAAATATTATATATATATATATATATATATATATATATATATATATATATATATATATATATATATATATATATATATATACACACACACACACACACACACACATACATCTTATACTCTGAATGCAAGCATTAGTTTAAATTCACTGATATGGTGGCAGGCCAAAAAGATTTATTAAAACCATTAACATTTGAATAATTATTAGTTACATTAGGCTACATTTTGCTGACAGGACACAGGCTGAATGGCGATGCATGGTGGCCCATTAGGAGGTAGTTTATAACATTGCAATGCCTTAGCATCGTTAACCAATAACCGGCTATCGTAAACATTACATGGAGTATAACGTTAGCTGGTTTCACGGCCACAATGCCAGCTGCCTCAAACATAATATAGGGTCCGTCTTTCAGGTGCTTTGCCAAATTCGAGGTGGTTCCTCGCTTTGTTTGAAATGAACGATAGCATCGGTTTCACACCGGCTTCAGAGCATCAATTATATGTTTGTTGTCATCTGCCTCGAATGCGAAGTATTTCTCTATTTGACTCTTACCACCTTTCCCCTCAACGAGTCAGGGCGGAGCTAAAAACTTGTCGCCATCTTCTGTAGTTTGTCATGTGTGATTGTACGTGTTCCTTCTTCTTCTTTACCACTTGTGCACCGACTAAAACACTTGTGCGTATTTGCTGCCCCCATCAGTTCTGGAAGAATTGCAACCCCCGGTACCTACGCTACTGCAGAAAAACAAGTACCGTCACGTGTTAAGAATGTTGATAACGACTTGGTTGATACCGACAGTTAAACAAATCACAAGGAATTAGGTCACACGGAATTGTGAATGTGGCTTATTTCTGTAACTTAAAAAAAAGGATTTAGTTTTATGGATACACCATAAGTTACATATAGTGACAATTGGTTCTCTCTCTCTCTCTCTCTCTCTCTCTCTACAGGTTGTATAACAGATGACCTGAGATCTTTCATATATCCAAAGCAATTAACAGTCTCTGAGTCTCTAAGGAAAACCTTTATGCTGCTGTGACACTCTACATAGTTCCTCTCCTGTCAGTAACTTGAAATGAGACAAGATGATGTAGTTGCCTTCAGGCCTCTCATGGTGCTCACAGAAAATTCCACAGATAGAGATGATGTTTTGATTAAGGTGAAATGAACTGATCATGCCAAAATAGATCTAGTAAGCATATGGATATTTTCAGTTAAACTGAAAATAGCATTACAAGCTTTACCAGCTTTTAGCATTACAAGCTATAAAATGAACAACAGTGTTGTGACAACACTGTACCAAGAAAGAAGGAGACAAATATGTGAACCAGCTTGAAGTTTCATTTGGATACATCTCTACTAGTTAAAAACCATAATGTATAGTAGTGCACAGTCAGTTGACCATGCTGAAGTTACTCCATTGCATTCTCCCCATCTCCATTCTTCTCCTAGAATGGGCCACTGTCTGGTAAATGCTGACAGAAGAGGCAGGGAGTGTGGAGGTAGCAGAAAGACCTTTTCTATGGAGAACATCCAGTCCCTCAATGCTGTCTATGCAGCCTCTGGCCCTGTCTACACGAGTGATCATGAGGCTCTAGCCTCCACTGCCTACCCGAAAGGCACTATGACATTGGGCCGCACTACAAGCCGTGGAAAGGCTACCATCATGGGCAGTAGCCCCAGCATCAGCTCATCCTTGGGGCATCTTCATTTAGATTCAGTAGCATATGGAGATCATGGAGCCATGCACCTCCTCCCACAGCACCAATGGCCTTCTTCACCATTGTTGAGACAAGCTGTGCGAGGTGTTGCCAGAAGAGAAGGAAATCCCCTGATAGAGCACCTAAGGGAATTGCAAATGGACAACGCCATGTTCCAGCGAGAGCTAGATGTGAGAGACAGCACTATTGGTTCTTCGGTCAGCAGTATCAAAACTTTCTGGAGTCCTGAATTAAAGAAGAAACGAGGGATGAGAAAAGAGAGTGTGGCAAAGACATCCATGGTGAAAGAGCAGATGAGTGTAATGAAGGACAAGAACCAGGTAAGAATTCACAAGGCTGTGTGCACATACTGTATAAAATGAATTAATATCCATATGCCTTTTTTTTTTTTTTAATTTTTGCTAATTTTCAACACATTCAACTAATTTCAATATATATGTTTAAAAATAAATAGTAAAGAAAACCCATCACATTTACACATATTCTTCTGTGCTTTGTTGAAGCATTTTGGTAGTGATTACAGCTTTATGTCTTCTTGGTTAATAAACTTGGCATACCTGGATTTGGGGATTTATCCCACTTCTGTCTATAGCAATATTTTTCTATAAAACAAAATAAGGAAAAAGTACAGTTTGCATACTTTTTAATGCACTCTAACAGATCATCATTTTTTAGCTTTCCAGTGCATCAGTTAAAACACATCTGGACACAACAGGATTACAGATAGCAGGTAGAAATCATTGTATTTCCAGCCATCTAATTAATATACAGGGCATCATAATGGTAAAAAGGATAGTGTTGGCACCTCCACTTCTTCAGGGTCTTTGGTTCAATTCTGATCTTGAGTTATTGCCTTTGCATAGTTTCGCTTGGTCTCCCCATGTCCACATCAGTTTCCTTCAGGTTACACGGTTTCCTCCCTCCTCCCAAAAACATGCCAGTAGGTGGACTGGCTATGCTAAATTGCTCCGATGTATGAACGTGTGTGTGCATGGTCCCATTCAGGCTGTATGCCCACCTCACATCAAGTGTTCCTGGAATAGACTGTGAATTCGCAGTGACCCTGAAAAGGATAAAGTGGATGCTGAAGATGAATTAATCAATGAAATAATTAATGCAGAACACGAAGTCAAATGAAATCATGTACACTGAATGGATTAAATTGCCAGCTTTTTTCAGTGTTTATTTTGCTGTCCAACATAACCATCACCTTATTAACCTGAGTTAAAAAAAAAAAAAAAACCCCCCAAAAAACTGTCAGTTTTTAAACTCATAAATCATTAAAAAAACAAAAAACAAAAAAACTCATAAAAACGTTTTAAACATTTCAAACTGTATGGGGAATTGCATTCCCAGGACCAATGTAAAGACCATAATAAAATTGCCAAAAAGTAGATGCAACATTGTTTTTAAAGGTGCTTTTTAAAGGTCAGCATTTTCAGAGACCATATGGCAAACAGAATCACATTTCTGCTCTGAGCTTTAGCACTAGGTTTAATCCTTACACTTCCATTCCTCACTCATAATAGCTTAAACATTTTGCATTGTTTTTCATGTAGTTGCTGAATAATAAGCCTTAAGTTTTGGAAATGCTAAACAGCACAAGATGTTAACAAGCCTCAACTCCAAATAATCTGAGTTAAATAGACACTTTGTGCTGGTCTGATAGCAGCCTGTGCCAAGCTGCATGTTCTCTTTGTATGTTGCCATGGCAATTACGTCCTGAAGCCTGGTATTTTACTGGCATTCTTTTAGTGAAGAACTTTGAACTGTAATTGGTACATATTGTGCTACTGGAGTGTGGGTGGCTTGATGATTGTGTTTGTAATTTTGCCCTTCCTTCTGCACACAACTGGTCATTTTCGTGTTGCATGAGGCAGCCATGATAGTTAAGTTTCTACCCTGCCACCCCGAGTACAGACCGAGGCGTGCTCAAGATATCACTCACTGTTTCAGTCTTACCTTTAGTTAGTTGTATACTGATATTGTACAGTGGATATAAAAAGTCTACATACCCCTGTTAAAATGGCAGGTTTTTGTGAAGTAAAAGAATGACACTAAGATAAATCAAGTCAGATCTTTTCCTACTTTTAATGTGAAATTGCAAAGTATACAAACAAAGTGAAAAACAATCAGAACTTTTTTTTCAGGAAAAAAAATGCAAAAAATGCAAAAAAAAAAGAACAAAACAAAACAAAAAACTAATTGCAAAAAGTGTGCACACCCTAAAGTAATACTTCATTGAAGCAACTTTTGATTTTATTACACCACTCAGCTCTTTTTGTGTAAAATTCTATCAGCATGGCATAACTTGACTTAGGAAAATGTTCCCACTCTTTCTTGCAAATACATTCTAGACTTGAAAATTGTGAGGTACAGTTCCCTCCACTAATATTGGCACTCTTGGTAAATATGATCAAAGAAGGCTGTGAAAATTGTCTTTATTGTTTAACCTTTTGATCTTTTGTTTAAAAAAATTAACAAAAATGTTCAGCTCTCATGAATATCAAACAATCGCAAACACAACACAGGTTTATCAAAAAAATATGTTAAATATAGGTGTGCAACAATTATTGGCACCCTATGAATTCATATGAGAAAAATATATTTGAAGTGTATTGCCATTAATTATTTTTTTTTATTATTATTTTATTTTATCATTATTTTTAATGACCACAGAGAGTCAGAACCTTGGTCTCATCAGAAAGATAGTGCTGTTTTTACAGTATAGTGTCCCCATCACTATACTGGGGCATTAGGACCTACACGGACCACGTGGTGAGCACCCTATACTGAATTCCCTAATACCACTTCCAGTAGCAACCTTAGTTTTCCCCAGGAGGTCTCCCATACATGTACAGGCCCAGCTCAATCCTGTTTAGCTTCAGTGGGAAACAAGGTGAGAGCTGCAGGGTGATATGACTCTGGTGATGATTGTATGCTTTGGGTAATTGTCATACTGAAAGGTGAAATTTCTTTTAATCTTCAGCTTACTAGCAGATAGCAGAATGTTTTGCACTAAAATTCACTGTTATTTCTAGCGATTCATAATTCCTTCCTCCTTGATAAAAGCCCCTGTTCTGGCTGAAGAAAAGCAACCTTAAAGCATGATGCTGCTACCACCATGTTTCACCTTAGATATGGTGTTCTTTTGGTACCAAACATACTTTTTGGAGTTGTGTGACTATATATCTTTTGGAATTGGTCTTATCAGACCATTACACTTTTCGGCACAATTTTTGCTGGTGATTTAGGTGGGCTTGGATGTTTTTTGTGAGAAAATACTTCTGTATAGCCAGCATACCTCATAGCCCAGACATGTGAAGAATACTAGAGATTGTTGTCACATGCAGAGAGTAATCAGTACTTGTCAGATATTCCTGCAGCTCCTTTAATGTTGCCGTAGGTCTCTTGGCAGCCTCTCTGGTAAGTTTATGTCATGTCCTTTTGTAAATTCTGGAGGGATGTCCTGTTTTTGGTAGTTACTGTGGTGCCTTATTTTCTCCATTTATTGATGATGACCCTCTCAGTGTTCCATGGTACATCTAATGTTTTGGAAATTCATTTATATCCCTCTACTGATTTATATCTTTTGTCAAGTGAGATACCATACATACATTTGGTTAAGGTCTGGTGATTGATTGGCCAGTCTAAAACCTTCCACTTTTTCCACTGATTTGTTGTGTCGGCAGCATGTTTTGGGCCATTATCTTACTGCATGATGACGTCCCTCCCAATGAGAGTCGATGCATTTCTCTGTAAATTGGAAGACAGTTGTTTTTGTAGACTTCTGAATTCATTCTGCTGCTACTATCATGTGTCACATCATCAATAAAGATTAGTGAAACTGTTCCAGAAGCAGCCATGCAAGCCCAAGCCATGGCACTACCCCCACTGTGTTTGAACAGTGAGCTCATATGTTTTGGACCATGAGCAGATCCATTCTTTCTCCACACTTTGGCCTTTCTGTCACTTTGGTAGAGGTTAGTCTTGATTCCAGAACTTTTGTGGCTCATCTATGTATTTCTTTGTGAATTCCAATTTGAACTTCTGATTCATACTGCTGATGAGTGGTTTGCATCTTGTGGTATGGCCTCTATATTTATGCTCCTGAAATCTTCTTTGTATGGTGGATTGTGATACCTGTAAACCACAGCACTGGTTTCTTTATTTTTCAGGGC